>NC_136267.1:49759978-49992827 GCF_964187855.1 Myxine glutinosa
GATTTTGCGGTATAAATGTATTTTTATATACTATTATTTTAAATATTTTTGTGGTAAAATAAGCATTTTCTAGCCTAAAAAATTAAAAAACGTAAAAAAATAAGAAAAATACAGTTATTAAAACATATTACAAGAAATAAAATACTGTACATAGTGTACAGTAGGAGAGACAAAGAGTCGTGCGTATGGAAAACGCAGATGCGGCAGCTTCCACTTGCGCTAGTTACCCACGTAATGGGTAACTGTTATGCTCTTTCTCGCTGTGCAGTACATTCATCATCGTCATCACCTTCATCGTCATCAGTACTGCACAGCTAATTCATCATCATCTTCATCACGCAAGTTGTAGTATTGAAGAGCCGGGGCTCTTGCTTGATACGGACGAAATGACGGGCAAGACACAAACTCGTCCGAGAAGATATTTATTCTCAAAACCAACTCGGGAACACTGAAAAGCCTGTTTATCGGGCTGCATTATAAAGCACAACCAGGAACCGAAACCGAAAGCCACGCCTCTCAAGCGTGGCGTGCTTCGGTGGTCACGTGATCAACAGGTGTAGCTGATTATACCCGCACGCGCGACACGCTTTGGTGGTCACGTGACCAGCCACTTGCGCCGCGGATCCCCGCCGGTGACGTCACCGGCTGGAGCAAGGAGATTCTGATGCTGGTCTTGCTTGGGGAACCCATGGGTCGCTACAGTATCTTCAATGGTGAGTACCCATTAGAATTTTATATGTTGTTAAAATTACGTATGTTTAAGAGTGTAAAAAGTGTTTAAGAGTATAGGAAGTGTTTATAAGAGTATGGGAAAGGTTAATAAGAGTGTGGGAAAGGTTAATAGGAGTGTGGGGAGGGTCATAAAAGTGTTAAAATATATACAAATAATAAAATAAAAATATGGTTGCTACTTCGCGGATTTTCGTCTATCGCGGGGGGTTCTGGAACGTAACCCCCGCGATAAACGAGGGATCACTGTATATATATATTGTTGCGGTTTTGAGTTTTGTACAATAAAGGTTAAGTTTCCCCCTCATAGTTAGTCACACAACAACATGTAGCCTCGCAAATTTCTCATGTAATAGTCCACTCCTACTACACTGGGATGGGAAACTGCTCCCTGATTATACTGGCTCTTGCTGACAAATAATCTGTTGATGGGGTAGCGATACTTGTAACTGGTATGAATACCGAGAAGTTGCTTGGAGTCCCAAAAATTCCCCAAGGCACTGGTGTAGCACAAGCAAATGCATGCATACAACTTCTTGAGGAGTGGAATGTCAAACAGTTGGTGAAAGGCATAGTGTTTGACACCACTGCATCCAACACAGGGCTGAGAAACAGAGCATGTACCCTCATTGAAGCAGCTTTGGATGCTAAGCTTGTCTGGATTGCATGTCGTCATCATGTGTTTGAAGTAATGCTCTGATGTTGCAACTCAAGTCATGGGACCCACTAGCTGACCTGAGATCAGACTGTTCAAGAGGTTTCAGAAACAGTGGCCTTTAATTGACAAGAAGAGGTTCCAAGTAGGAGAAGATAAAGTATTTTCCGATAACCTTGTTGAACGTCAGAATATGATACAGTTTTATGCAGCTGCACTCGAAGAACAACACCAACGTGATGACTATGAAGAACTTCTGAGACTATGCCATACATTTCTGGGTGGATGTGAGGCCAGAGAGGTCAAATTCCATGCCCGAGGAGCTATAAACAGTGCCCCCTGGATGAGGAAAGCCATATATGCTCTCAAGATGGTTCTCTTCAAAGACCGAATAAAGCTAACATCACGTGAATTGAAGGGAATCACACAGATTGCTCTTTTTGTTGCACTTGTGTATGCGAGATTCTGGCATGAGGCGCCGCTACCCACAAAGGCACCTCTCAATGATTTGCTTCTTCTTTCAACCCTTGATTCTTACCCAGATATGGTTCTCCGTGAAACTGCTGTCAAAGCATTCACGAGACACCTGGTATTTGTCAGAACACCTTGCTGCATTAGCTCTTTTTGATAGCCGGGTGGATGATGAGACAAAGGCAAAGATGGTGAAGAACTTCAAGCGGGCTCCAAAGCCAAACAATCTTTATAGGATAGATGCTAAAGCCTTCAGGCTTTCTGACTTAGTGGACACCTACATCACAAGTCGATCTCTTGAATTATTTGGTGTTGTCATCTCAGAGTCTGACAAAGAAGTACAGTAGTGACCCCTAATTCCGAACGCCCCTCATCTCGAACTACTCTAATTCCGAACCGTAAATTCGAGAAAATTTTGTCCCTAATTCCGAATGTATTTCTATAACCGAACCGCCAACATAGCGTTAGCGTCGTTCATATTTCCCGCCGCGAGCGTCGAGATTTTGAAGGCTTTGAAGAACCTATTGTGCCTGCTATTGTAGCATTGGGTCAGTCCATGGGCTTGGAGGTGAGTGAAGAGGATGTGGAGGAGTTAGTGGAGGATCACAACAAGGAACTCACCACAGAAGAACTTCAGCACCTCCACAAGATGCAGCAAGAAGAAGTGGCAGTGGAAATTTATTCAGAGGAGGAAGAGGGAGCTCGTGGTAACATTTCCAGTGCTGAAATTAAAGAACTGTGCTTCCATTGGTCTAAAACACAGGCCATTGTTGAAAGGTGGCACCCTAATAAAGCAGTGGTTAACAGGAGCATTAACTTGTTCGGTGACAATGTGATTGACCACTTCAGAAAAATTAAGAAAAGTCGCCAACACCAGGCAACTTTGGAGAGGTGGTTCTCTAAAGAAAGCAAGCCTAGTGAGCCCCAACCCTCTACACGTGGTGTTAAGAGACAAAGAGAGCAAACACCAGAAGCACAGTCATCTGATGTTAGCTTGGAAGGTGCCTCACCCTCCAAGCAATAAAACCCTCTCCCTCCTTCCTCCTCTCCAGCTTCCACATGCACCATCAGAACTCTCCACTAAGGTAAATGCAGTTATTTTCATGTTAGTACATTTATTTCTTGTTATTATTATTATTATTATTTGATATTTAGGGCATTTACTCATCTTATTTTACCTTGAATCATGTGTATTTGCAGTTAACAGTGTCTTGATAATGGATTTTTGGGGTCCAGGAACGGATTAATTCACTTTCCATTATTTCTAATGAGGAAAATAGTTTCTAATTCCGAACTTTTCCCAATCCGAAGTTCCGCTGGAACGAATTAAATTCGGATTTAGAGGTCCCACTGTATCACTGAGTTTTCTGGAAAAGGAGCCACACCTCTGGAACACAGACAACTCATACCAAGAGCTTGAGAAGAAGATACGCAGCATGAAGGTTATCAATGACTGTGCTGAGCGAGGTGTTGCTCTCATCCAAACTGTCCATGACACTCTGACCAAGAATGAAGAGCAGAAGCAATTTGTGTTGAGAGTTGTGAAATTTCATCGTGAAAACTTTCCAGTGTCAACCAAAGCCATTTTGTCAAAGAAGTAGGCAATGTTTTGAAACACAAGTTTCTGAAAACAGTTACATAAAATCATTCAAATTTTGTGTATTCTGATGTTTACTTTGTTTTAATTGTTCTGATAGATTTGTTTTATCGTCTCTGATAGATATTTTATATTTTCTGATGGCTGATTTATTTTTTCTGATAAATGATTTATTGTCAAATTAATACATGAATGTTTAATCTACTGTTTTGTTTTTAATCTTAATTTGATTATATGAATGAACATTGAACAATGAACAATTGAACATACATGTACATTGTACTATGGTACATTGTACATAATTATTTATTAGTTTACAAACAAACAACAACAATAACAATAATAAATAATTTGAGTAATTAAAAATAGATAATTATCTATGAATTGATGTATGATGCTAAAAATTCTGTATGTTATTATTCATTAAAATTTGTCAACATTTTGAGAAACCTCTAAATATTGTCCAATCAAGCTCAAATTTTCACCACAAACTACTTTCTTCAATAGAAATAGGGGCAGGCTTGTGCAGAAATGAAAATCCAATCTTAAAATTTTTGGACCGCCCTAATGTGTATATATTGCTGCAATTCTGTGTTTTTTACAAATAAAGGTTAATTTTCCCCTCATAGTTAGTCACACTACAACATGTAGCTTCGTTTAAGCTCAGTTATTTCTTAGTAAGTGTAAGCGTAGACCTTTCCTATGTGTCGTCTTGCGTTGAGTAGAATAATGAGAGTTAGGTCTCCTTCCAATGCTTTATGCCGCCTCGATGCTTTGAGTTTTGGCGCAAATTACCACGAGGACGGACTGACAAGTCGAGGCCGGCCGAAGGAAGGCGGGTCAGGAGAAGTGGGAGTGACCAGTAAGCACGAGCCGCCAATCAGGGCTCAAGGGGAGTGGCTTAGCACTGCAGCAAAAGGCGTGGTTTGGAACATTCGAGACGGGCCAGGGCGTGGCAATATAACCCTGTGCCCGAAGCCCCCACCTCAGTTGTGAGAAGGGCATGCGCTGGGTTGTGAACAAGTTAAGAGAGTTTTGAGGAGGACCTGCGCTGAGTGATGAGCTTGAGTTATCAGTTCGAAGCGCTGTGTTGAATTAGTAGTTCTGAGGAGAGGTGCGCTGAACCAAGTTATGAGCCGGGGTCCTCTGTTGAGCTTGAATTGAGCTTGAGTCAGATCCTGAATTGAGTTGCGAGAGTGAAAGCGTGCCGTTATATTAATCGCGCTGTGAAGAATCGCTGAGCCGGGCGAGAGACGCGCATATTCGCCTGCCTGCCTTTGTTCGAAATACGTGCTGCGAGGATCCCTCCCGCCTGCCTGCCTGCCTGCCTGCCTTCGTCGAGGGACGTGCTGTGACCGCAGAGGGCCACGCGGGGCGAGCTGTTCCTGAACAACAAAGCCGGCGCGTTCAGCGCATGAACCATGCTTCCTTCATTCCCCCTGTGAGTGTGAACGGGCCCATTGTCTGTGGAATAAGCTAAGACTGCTTAAGTGCCTGCTCTGTGTCTCTTCGCCTTGTATAGCTGTAAATAAACCTGTGTTCTTCCTTCTATTTGATCGTTCCCGTCATTTCCATCTATTGACTAAGCGAGGTATGAATTATATCGCTCTAATCGGGTTCCAATAATAAGGTAACTGCACGGACCACATGGTACGCCATCAGCTCGGACGTACTCAAATTACGCGTGGTTCGTGCGAGTCTTGATCCCCGCTTCCGCGGCGGCGTAGGTACTTAGGTACGTGCGAGAATTGTCCCGAAACCCTGTCCTGCGTCTGCCCGGGAGTGGCGACAAGTCTCGCGGTTGCGACGACCCAAAAAGAACAAGGGGCTTAATCTCCCCTTGGTAAGGGAACGGGGGTCACGTGAAACCGTAACAATATATATGTATGTATATATATAGGTATGTATATATGTATGTATATATACATGTATGTCGGGCTTGCTAACCCAATAAAGAGTTTGCAGGTGCTGGCGGAGAAGGAGGGCCCCGAGGTGAGTAGCGCAAATGGCGGGAATGTGTTTGGCGCGAACGGGTGCTCGGCACGCTTGGGAGATAGGCGAGACCCGGGCGTTCGCGATGGGCCCATTGTGCGGTGTACGAGTGAGGGTGGCACGATTTGCGAAGGGCCCATTGTGCGGTGTGAGAGGGAGTGCGTCGAGCGAGAGTGTGTTACGGAGTGTGTAACGGAGGAGTGTGCACAGGAGTGTGCGAGGGCCAAGTGTGTAACGGAGGATTGTGCACCGGAGTGTGCGAGGGCCGAGTGTGTAACGGAGGAGTGTGCACAGGAGTATGCGAGGGCCGAGTGTGTAACGGAAGAGTGTGCACCGGAGTGTGCGATGGCCGAGTGTGTAGAGGAAAATTGTGCACCGGAGTGTGCAGAAAGAGTGTGCACCGGAGTGTGGGATAGGTGCATGTGCGCCTGGGTGGTGTGCACTGGAGTGTGCGACACCGGAGGGTGTGCACCGGAGTGTGCGATAGTGGAGAGTGAGGAAGAATGCACACCGGAGTGTGTGTGGGAAGCGTATGCACCGGAGTGTGCGATAGTGGAGTGTGAGGGAGAATGCAGTGGGATGTGAGGGAGAATGTCGGAGTGTGTGTGGGGAGAGTGTGCGCCGGAGTGTGCGACACCGGAGTGTGTGAGGGGCGCGTGTGCGCCTGGGTGTGCGAGTGTGGAGTGGGTCGCGCGTGGTGAGGACGCGGCTCGTGCATCGACACAGACCGGCGTCGCGCCTAGCGGGACTGGTAGCGTACGCGAGCCCCCGGTGAGTTGTGTGCTGCAGGGACCGGAGGGAATCTGTGCTGCGTCAGTCTCACAAGGACCGGCGTGCACGATTCGTACCGGCCCCCACACTATGGTTGGTGCCGTATAGCGGCAAGGCCGATCGGCCGGGTTCAAGGGGAGGTAGGAGTTTTCGGAGCCACGCACCTTGTCGGGTGAGGTACGCTGACAGTGGCCGGCTGGGTCACCGTGCGTGGGACCGCGAGGCCCCGCGCAGGGATGGAGCCCTGAACCTGGGCCCATCAATCCCTCCCCCCTTGGATCGAAAATGCCGGACGGACACCACCTACAGGCGACGAACCACCCGCATGGATCGCTCGGCCCTTCGAGGCCGAGCTGTGACCCAGTGCATCCACATGGAGAGGCTCGTAGTGTAGAGGACTGGTGAGATTAGTGTACCCCACGTGTGGGAATGGTAGTGTAACCATTCCTCCCACAAGGGGTGTCATGAGCACTAGTTTAGGGGGATGGCAGTGTCAGGCCCATGGAGGGGCCAGCAATGGTTGCCTCCATGGGGCACCGAGGCTAGCCGAGGGAGGGCTAGGATAATTGTTAGGGAATTATAAGATAGCAAGGACAAGAGATTTAAGTAGTGACACCTGAACTGTAGAGGGGACGTAGACAGCTTAGGTGGATGATAAAGAAAAAGGGTGTGCATAGTGTATAGGGACGACGAGGGAAGCACGAGAGTAAGGGAATTAGGTAGATAGATGATGCTGCGTGTTTGAGGAGTTGTGTTGTAGTGTGAGAGGAATTGAGGAGTGAGAAATAAGTGGTGTGCGAGATAAATGGTGTGAAAGTAATGGTGTGGAGTAAAAGGTGTGGAATGCGTGGTGCGAAGGAGTGAATGGGGGGAGTGGAACCCATTCACGAAAGCCTGGGGCGGGTAGTGTAAAGCCAGGTAGAGGGCACAGGTAAATTGTATGGATATTGACACCTGTGGTGCGGGTAGTGGAAAGAAGTGCTTTGTAGGGTGCATGAGTCAGTGACATGGCTGGGCGTGTGGCTTAATTGGTGAGTATAGTTATTGAGGCACTCCGCCACTGGTAGTTTGTCGGCCAGGTGAGGCCGCAGGTAGGCTCTGGGAGCCGGTTAGGTTAGTTGTGAGTGGGGCCCGAGGATCCCAGGAGAGGACCCGGGTTGCCCGATGCCAAGGTGGGCATAGAGGGGGTAAGTGCCAGGGAGGGCCTTCCCCAGTTAGGTAGTCGCAGGAGCAGGCAAGCTCGGGAGGCGGCTTCAGTGGCGGAGGTGCGCAGGTAGGTAGACCTGCTGGTGGAGCCACACGACCCGATGACTGCGGATGACTGCGCATGCGCAAGATTGGAGGTCACGTCTCTTCAAAGCTGTCCATGCGCGCACGCTTTCGAAGTTAAGTAATTTTTCACAATTGTGTTTTTGTCGAAACTGTATCTTTCTTTCAGTGTGTATACTTATTGGTGTGTCTTTAAAAGGATTATCGGTGTTGGTTTTTCATACCTGTGTACAGAATCGTCGATTAGTTCGTGTCGCGTATTCTGAGGCCTAGTGTAGTAGGCTACCGTGTCCGACCTTGACTTGAGGCTTTGTTTTTGTCTCAGCGGTTCTTTGATTGCTCTGCAATTACCTTCGGTCTCTGTTTTTCCCGGTCTTTTCACCCCATACTTCCTTGTTTTAAAATCTCAACTCAAAAAAAAATAAATTAATTTCCTTCTCTGTTCTTATCCGTTTGTTCGTTCTTCGACCACGTTGTTCGTGATCACGTTGTTAAAAAATGTTTAAACTGTCCCCTGAATAACTATTCTGTCTTATACTATAACACCTTTTTCTTCTTCTTCTATAAAAGGATGCTTTCGACTTGCTCACCAAATCTATTCATTCCCAAAAAAAATTCCATCTCTTACAGTGCCTCTTTCATACATTCCCTAAACTCTCCAGCACTCCACCCATCCTTCAGCGTCCTCAAACGTATTTTTGACTCGAAGGTCTCAAGAAACTCATTTTGCAATAAATGTTCGTTTCCCATTAATCGTACACTTTTCAAAATCCAATCTCACCCCTCCCCTCCAAATCTTCCCCATCACCCCTTCTCTCCAAAACTTCCCCATCACCCCTTCTCTCCAAAACTTCCCCTACACCCCTTCCCTCCAAAACTTCCCCATCACCCCTCCCCTTCAAAACTTGCATATCACCCCTCCCCTCCAAATCTACCCCCTTGCCCCTCCCCTCCAAATCTTCCCCATCACCCATCCCTTTAAAAGCTTCCCCCTTGCCCCTCCCCTCCAAATCTTCCCCATCACCCCTTCCCTCCAAAACACTCCCCATCACCCCTCCCCTCCAAAACTTCCCCATCACCCCTCCCCTTCAAAACTTGCCCATCACCCCTCCCTTCTAAATCTACCCCCTTGCCCCTCCCTTCCAAATCATCCCCATCACCCATCTCTTTCAAATCTTCCCCCTTGCCCCTCCCCTCCAAATCTTCCCCATCACCCATCCCTTTCAAATCTCCCCCCTTGCCCCTTCCCTCCTAAACTCCCCCCACACCCCTCCCCTCCGAGACTCTCCCTCGCTCCTCCCCTCCTAGACTCCCCTCTCACCCCTCCTCCTCAAAGCGTCCCCCCGCTTCTTCCCCCTCCAACTTTCACCCTACATCTCCCTCAACCTTCTGCCTCACTCTTCCCGCTCCTCAAATAACACCTCACTGCGCCTCACCCAATCACCATCAAACCTTTTGTCTGCCCCATTCTTCCCTTTCTCCAAGCTATTCTGAAATCTCTGACACACCTTCAAAAGCTCTCCCTACCTCTTCCTCCTCTTCCACATCTTACCCTACCGCTCCCCCTCCACCCCCCTGTTCTGGACCCGATGCTCCCCCTTCCTCTTCTTTAACAGTATGGACCTCAAACATCCGGGGCCTTCGCTCAAACTTGACTGATCTCTCCATACAGGTTGCTTCTGACAAACCAGACGTGATCTGCTTAACAGAAACTTTCCTTCATGATGTCTCTGATTCCTTGGTATCTCTCACAGATTACTCCCTCCTCCGGTATGATAGACCTGACCCTCGACCTGGAGGTGGGGTTGCTATCTTTATAAAAAACTCTCTTCCTCACTCGCCCTGCACTGCCCTCTCTCCACCTCCCCCCCCAGGAATACCTTTGGCTACGGCTTCCCTTTCGCTCCCACATTTTGTTCATATGTGTGTTGTACCGTCCACCAAACAGTGATTACTCCATCTACATCTCGCTGTCTGATAATATGGACCAACTTCTATCTACCCATCCCAACTCTCTCTTCCTCATATGTGGTGGTTTCAATTGTCACCATGCCAGTTGGCTGGGTGTGGCTACCGCTCTCACCAGCCATGGCTCTTCAGTAAAGGACTTCTGTGACTCACTGGGACTGACACAATCTGTCAATTTCCCGACCCGGATCTCAGTCAACGGAGCATCTTCTCTTCTGGACTTGGTTATGACTAACTTCCCTGAAAATGTCTGCTGCTCTTCTTCTGCTCCAATCGGCTCATCTGATCATATGCTTGTTAAAGTGGACATCTCTCTGACCATTCTCAGAGAGCCTCCTCAGCGTCGACGAGTCTGGCATTTCACTCAGGCCAACTGGCACGGTCTTCAAGCAGCCATCAATCATCTGGACTGGTCTCCCATCTCTACCGCCTCTGACATCAACTCATCCTTGGAATTCTTCCTCAGTAAATTGCTCTCTCATGCACAGATTTATCCCATCTCGTCTTCAGTTGTCATACCCTTCCTCCCGTCCATGGTACACGGAATCTTGTAGTGAGGCTCTTGCCCAGAAACAACTTGCTTTCGTCTCCTGGGAAGGAAATCTCATTTCCTTTCACAAAGCCCGAAACAAGTGTGTGTCCACCCTCAGGAGAGCCAGGCAACAATATCTGTCCGTTCTCAGGACCGAACTCTCTTATCTGTCTCCCTCTTCCAAATCCTGGTGGCGTCTGGTCAAATCTGTTTCTGGTGTTTGTTCCCCCTCCATCCCCTCCCTCACCTCAAACAGCCACACGGCTGACTCCGCACGTGAAAAAGCTGAACGCCTCAACTCTGTGTTTGCCTCTAAATCTTGTGTCCCAAACCCATCCCTCTCTGTACCCACCGTACCCAGTCGTACCCAGCTGCTCCTGGACTCTGTGTCCTTTCCTCCTGACAAGGTGGAAAAGTTTCTGTCAACCCTCGACTCTGATTCTGCAACTGGACCTGGCGGCGTCAGCCCACGGGTCCTAAAATCCTGTTCTTCCGCTCTTTCACTCCCTCTCTCTGTTCTCTTCACCCTCTCTTTTGCTCAAGGTCATCTGCCATCTGCTTCGAAATCTGCCAACATCACCGCTTTGCACAAAAAGGTGCAAAAACAGATCCCAGCAACTACAGACCAATCAGCCTTCTCCCAATTATCAGCAAAGTCATGGAATCCATCATTGCTTCAGATATGAAATCTTTCCTCTTCTCCAATGGCTTGATCTCTGATCATCAATTTGGTTTCAGACCTGGTCACTTTACTCTGGACATGCTGCTTCTGCTTTCTCAACAATGGATAGAGGTCCTCAATGCCAAACAGGAAATTGGAGCTGTCTCCCTTGACATATCACATGCATTCGATACGGTCTGGCACCCTGCTCTGCTCACCAAACTCTCCTCTTTTGGTATCCATGGAAATCTCCACGCATGGCTGGCGGACTTCTTCTCGAGTCGTAGTCAACGTGTGGCCCTGAATGGGTTTCTCTCATCTCCTCTTCCTGTTCAGGCTGGAGTTCCCCAAGGCAGTGTTCTCGGCCCTGTGCTTTTTCTGGTCTTCATCAATGATCTCTCTGACTCTCTTGAAAATCCTCTGTATCTCTTTGCTGATAACTACTCTCTGTCGCTCCATTCTTCATCCCTCAGATCGGCAGTCTGCAGCCTCCTCACTCTCTGCAGACCTGGACAAAATCAGAGACTGTCGAAGTCATGCGAAGTGCGAATCGTGCGAAGTCCTTCCTAGGCACACCTGAGCTCCTCACCACATACAAGGCTTTCATCCGCAGCTCAATGGAATACTGCTCTCCCCTCTGGGCTGGTGCTCCTGCCTCACACCTAGCTCGTGTTCATGCTGTTGAAACCAAAGCATTCAGAATCATTGGAATCTCCCGCGATGAAGCTAACTCGAAGGGCCTCTCACTCACTCACCGCAGGCAGGTTGGTGGTCTTTCCGTCTTCTACCGACTTCTCTCTGGCCTTGCCCCCCCAGCTCTCTCTGTGCTCTGTCCCGCAAATATTCCTACAGGTCGCACAAGATCTGCCTGCAACCCTCTTATGGTTAAACTGCCAAAATCAAGACTCTCTGCTCACCTTCACTCCTTCATTCCTCTTTTCTCCCGCCTCTGGAACAAACTCCCTCACTCTCTTCAATCCCACTCCACCCTCCAGGTCTTTTAAACAGCTGTTCACCACCATCTCTTATCTTCCCCCATCCAAAACCTTGATCTTTTCTACCCCCGTTAATTTCACCCCAAATCCACTTTTTTGAAATACCAACTTCTGTCCTGGAAGTCCTTGGTGTCCTTGTGTTTTATACTTATCCCACACCCCCCCCTCCCCCTCTTCCCACGCCTCCTCCCCCCAAGCCCTCTCCCTCCCACACATCTCCCTGCTCTCAAATGTTGTGTTTGTGTGCTTCCCCTTCTCTCCCCATCTTGTCTTCCGCTCCCTCTTTTTATATATTTTGTTTGTCTGGTTGATTTGTTTGTGAAGTAAATGTTAGCTCTTTCACGAGCCTCGATTCAGTATCCAAAAAAAAAACCCAGCCCCGAAATTGTGCGAGGGCACAGTGTGAAAATTTGTGGGGGTGAGACCCAAATTCGGAGGGCACCGCAGTGTGGGCAATGGGAATTCCGGTTCTTAGAACCACATAGTTTACAGAGGCCGATTGGCAGTGTACGACCCCGGGTAGTTTAGATGAGTAATGCTATTAGTGTAGTTAGGATAAGAAATCCTTTCGCACCATCCACAGCCATTCACCGAGGAGGACGAGCTCCACACCAAGACTCTGTAAGCTGATTGAGCAGTAAGACGCATCATGACGTGATGGGACATTGTTGTGTCCCATCCCTTCCTTCCTGGGAGGGATCTGGAGATGGATTTGGCATTAGAGGGGGATATGGGAGACAAGACGGAGAGACGGATTGTAAATACAAGGGGGGCTCGGGTAGCGTAGCCAACGGTGGGGGGTACGGACGGTTAGGGACGAGTTTGCTCTGCTCGCTCAACCGCGTCCCTCGCACCGCACCAGGCATGGTGGTGCCTGGTCACCTTGTTTTTCATGTGCCACTGCGTCCTTTCCGTTTTGCTTGTTTTGCCTTGTCTTCCCTCCCCGCCCCAGGACCATTTTGGAGGCCGAACTGTGCAGCACCAGACCAGTCACACCTGTGCAGCACCTCGCTGCACCCTTGCTGCACCTGTGCAGCCGAACGGTGCAGCACCCTGCTGCCAGTCACCTTGCTGCACCCTTGCGGGATATGTGCAGCCGACCTGTGCAGCACTTTGCTGTAAAATCTTTTGCTGCACCTTGTCACACTTAAGGACCACAAGCCTTGTGGCCTCACACCTCTGCAGTGCAGCATCTTGCTGCAAAATCATCTTGCACCTTCGGACCACTTGTTTGAGTGGCACTGATGCCACGCAGTTGGATCACATGGGAGCGGCCCTGCTTGGCCAATGAAAAATAAAAGGAAAGTGTGTGCATTGTTTACCATTGTGTGCTTGGTATGAAGAAGATGTGTAAGCTTAGATGGCCCTGATGCTTCAAATGGCCTTTGTGCCGGTCAGTGCCAGCCGGTTTTGTTAGCCGCACACTGAAGATACAAGATGCATACAGCAAGTGCCATAATGAGTGTGTTTTGTTTCTTCCCTCCAATTTCTTTCTTCCTAAAGTACAGGTCCTGGGTCATAGAATTGTAAATAAAGTTAAGTTCTCTGCATGTAAATATAAGAATGTGCCCACTGGCTATGTGTTTAGTTTGAAATTCCGGAAATACTCGGGTAGTTGGTGTGAATCTGTTAGATAGCTGCTCAACGCAATAGGGTGGAACATATTTAGAGCTAAAAATGTCGCACACATGGGTCAGAGTAAATGCTAGGGGGAATCACACCTATGTGTCACATTTAAAAGTAATGTTAAATTTGCATGCCAGGCTCTACCGGTCGTTCCATTTGTTGGGGTCGACTCGGGACGAGTCTGGTGAGAGAGGGGTGTGGTGTTGCGGTTTTGGGAATAAAGGATGACCCCCCCTCGTAGGTAGTTGCACCAGAACATGTAGCCTCGCTGTAGTGCAGTAATGTCTTATTAAATGTAAGCGTAGTCTCCTTTCCTCTGTTAGTTTTGCGTTGAGCAGGCCAGTGAGTAGGCCTCAATTGGGCTAGGATGCCATGTGCTCGGCCTGGAACAGGTCTGGCAAGGCCGAAGGGAGGAGCTGCAGGGGGGGTGGCCGGTAAGCAACGAGCCGCCAATCAGAGCTCGAGGGGAGTGGCTCACCACGGCGACGGGAGGAGGGGCATGGAACATTCGGGTAAGGCCGGGGCGGAGCCATAAAACCCTGCCCCGGCCCCCCCCACCCCCCCCCCCGCCTGAGTTGAGTTGAGTCAGACGAGAGTTGAGTCAGAGCCAGCGAGAACGCCAGAGCGTTTTGCCCCAGAGAGACCCGTTAGTCGCCCAGCCCCCGAACGAGTCGGAGTGCTTGAAATTGTGTTGCTTGTTATAGCCTCACTGTATACATACATACATACATACATACATACATACATACATACATACATACATATATATATATATGTATGCACAAAAAAGCTCTGCACAAAAAAGGTGCAAAAACAGATCCTAGCAACTACAGACCAATCAGCCTTCTCCCAATTATGAGCAAAGTCAGGGAATCCATCATTGTTTCGGATATGAAATCTTTCCTCTTCTCCAATGGCTTGATCTCTGACCATTAATTTGGTTTCAGACCTGGTCACTCTACTCTGGACATGCTGCTTCTGCTTTCTCAACAATGGATGGATGTCCTCAATGCCAAACAGGAAATTAGAGGTGTCTCCCTCGACATATCACGTGCCTTCGATACGGTCTGGCACCCCGCTCTGCTCACCAAACTCTCACCTATATATATATATATATATATATATATATATATATATATATATATATATATATATATATATATATATATATATATGTATATTCACCAGAATCAGGACAGAGCTATTGAGTGTCATACAAGTACAAATACGTTCACAGGCCTAAGTGCTGCCACAGGATTGTTTTTGGATATTCTTTGTGGATTGAATAAAATATCGATATCAGTACGATATCCCGGTGTGTACTCTGGTTTAGAATAGGTACACTGTATCCCTGCGTGTCGTAAGAGGCGACTAAGAGGGTTGGTGTCAGGAAGGGCATCCGGCCATGAAAACATTGCCTCAAAAAGAGAACCATGACAATTACAACTACATATGGGTAGGGTACAGCCCGAAGTGGAGATCGGTTTCTGAGGTTTGGGACATGGAATGTAGGGACAATGACAGGGAGATCAGGAGAAGTGTTGGAAGTATTGATCAGAAGAAGAGTGGACACATGTTGTGTGTAAGAGATGAGATGGAAGGGAAGTGGTGTGAGAATGGTTAAGGGTAGGCAGGGACAGAAATACAAGTTTGTGTGGCAAGGGTGCCCAGAGGGTGTGAATGGTGTTGGTGTCCTGTTTTCTGAGGAGTCTGTAGACAGTGTGGTGAGTGTGACTAGAGTGAGTGATAGGTTGATGATGGTGAAAATGATGATTGGAAAGCTCTTGGTGAACGTCATCTCGGGATATGCTCCGCAGGTTGGTCGGAGCGATGAAGAGAAGGACAAGTTCTGGTGTGCGATAGAGAAGCTGATGGAAAACGTGAACGATGAGGAAGTTGTTGTGGTAGGAGGAGACCTAAATGGACATGTGGGAAGGAGTATGGATGGTTTTGAGGGAGATCATGGGGGTTACAGATATGGTGTGAGAAATGGAGAAGGTGAAAGTGTTGTGAAAAACCAGTCGGGTCCACAACTTTAGTCCATCTGGTGGTTTAATTCCATTAAGACCATGACATCATTCTGTAATACAGGAAATGCAATAGGAATAAGGTTTGGCATCACGTGGGTCCATCCATAACATTCAATGCAAGCAAGCTTAATATTCTATGCAGGCGTACCGTTAGCGAGTCCACTAGATGTAACATGTCACAGGAGAAGTCCCCCCTGAGCACCGACCGCAGCGGGTCTTATAGCCGCGCCCCTAGCGGTGTCAGCGAGCAACGATCATCACCTGGGTTCAGCATTAGTACGAATACGATTTCACTACATTCTCCCCACCGTTAGAATTATACTGCAGAGCGGCTAGAATCGAGCAAGCGTCAGCATTAACAGGGTGTGGAACATGGTGTCAGTCGACCCAACCGTACCGGTCCGGGCGGCGAATTTCTCTGCCAGCACGCGTCCGAAATTCCCCGGGTACGGCATCACATATCCCAGAGACCCCGGCGTCGGAGGAGCTACCAGAGTCAGGTGACGAAGGGGGTACCGCCAAGCCTTCGGGCACGGGTAGATGCGGCGAGGGGAGGGTCGGCAGACTTTCAGCGACGGTTGCGTCGGAAGAGTCCATAGTCTCATAGATTGGTTCGATCGGGTCGTCCGATTCCCTACAAGGGTCGGCGATCCCACATGGGGCAAGATGACGTACGGAGACAGTGGTCTCACGTCCATCAGCCGTGATCACACGAGCATGCTCAGGATTAGCCT
The DNA here is from genome assembly GCF_964187855.1 of Myxine glutinosa. Classification (NCBI taxonomy): domain Eukaryota; kingdom Metazoa; phylum Chordata; class Myxini; order Myxiniformes; family Myxinidae; genus Myxine; species Myxine glutinosa. Next base: position 49,776,009 of record NC_136267.1, read on the forward strand.
GGAGTATCTGCACTTTGTCCACTAAGGGGTCGTACTTGCTCGTGCGAACCGCCCGTTTGAGGTAGGCCGGCCCGGGCTCAGCGCGCCAACTGGGTAAAGACCGTATACACCCCGTGCTCCTGGGGTGGTGGAAAAGTCGCTCGTGGGGAGTCTGGTTGGTGGCCGTGCACAGTAGAGCCCTGATCGAGTTCAACGCCGCAGGTAGCGACCAAGCCCATTTATCGAGGCCCCGGCCGAGGGTCCGGAGGTTGAGCATGACGGCCCTCCATATAATCTCGTTGAAGCGTTCGATCTGCCCATTCGCCTAGGGTCTGTACGGCGTGGTGTAACTAGAAGCGATGTTATTTTGGAGCAGATAGCCTCGCACCTCCTGAGACAAGAAGACCGCACCCCGGTCGGTATGCACATAGGCCGGGTACCCGAACATAGAGAACAAGTTCTGTAAGCATCGCATTACCGTGGCAGCAGTCATGTCCACGCACGTATAAGCGAAGGGGAATCGCGAGTACTCATCGACGATAGTGAGCAGATAGCGAGAGTTACTCGACACCGGCAATGGGCCCTTGAAATCCATCGCCAAGTGTTCCCACGGCCTCGTAGCCCTAACCAGAGTCCCCATGGGTGGGTTATAGAAACGCGGTTTGATTTCCGCGCATATAGCGCAGTCGCGACAGATACGGCGGATATCGTCAATCGAGTATGGTAGATTGCCACGCCACACAAAATGAGCGAAACGCGTTACGCCCGGATGCCCCGCAGTGGCATGCAGCACGCGTAGGCCCTCCAAAGTGGTGATACCCGCGCACGTAGCCGGTCTCGATAAGGCGTCGGCGGCCTGGTTATCCTTCCCCGGGCGGTATTTGATAGTGTAGCAGAAGTCGGCAAGCTCTATACGCCAGCGAGTGATTTTCTCATTCTTAATGCGCTGGGCGTGTAATGTGTCGCACATGAACGCAACACTTTGCTGGTCCGTGATGATTTGGAAACATCGCCCGAGTAAGTACGGGCGCCATCGCCGAATAGACTCGACGATCGCATACGCTTCCTTTTCGACAGACGAATGTCTCCGCTCAGCGGAGGTAAGAGTCCGTGAAAAGAAAGCCACCGGACGCCCTCCTTGGGAAAGGGTCGCCGCGATGGCCTGATCCGAGGCATCACTTTCGAGGACGAAAGATCCGCTCTCGTCGATCGTCGCCACAGCGGCACTGGCGATGTCGGCCTTAAGGCCTCCAAAGGCCGCCAATGCGGCCGGACGCAGAGGGAATGTGTCGCAGGCCACAAGGGGGCGAAGTTTCGCGGATAAATTTTGGACCCATTTGGAGTAATGGGCGAATAGCCCGAGGGCGCGCTTCAGGGACGCCCGATCGCAGGGAGGGGCCATGTCGAGCAAAGGTCGCAGACGCTCCTTATCCGGAGCGACAGAGCCATGGGTCATGGTGTACCCCAGAAGATCTATCTTGCGGAGAGAGTATTGACACTTATCCTCGTTCATGGTTAAGTGATACCTCTGCGCGACCTCGAGGAAGCGCGTCAGATTAGCATCATGGTGCCCTTGGTCATACCCACAAACCTTAAGATTGTCTAGGTAGACGAAAACATCGGTTAAGTTCTCCCTCGCAATGAGGTCATCCATGGCCCTCTGGAAACAGGCGACCCCGTTCGTTACCCCCAAAAGGCAATCGAGTAAACTGGTACAACCGCTGCCCCGACTCAAATGCGGTATAGATACGATCTGCCCTAGAGATGGGGATCTGATGGTACGCACTACGGAGATCGAGAGTGCTGTAGACCGAGTACTGGGCCACCTGTCGCACCAGCGCGTCCATCCCCGGAAGGGGGTAGGCATCCAGCTGTGTGAAGCGGTTAATCGTTTGGGAATAGTCGATTACCATGCGTCTGCAGTGTGCATCGCTTCGCACCACCAAGACCTGGGCTCGCCACGGCGACCAGCTAGGTTCTATGATACCGTCTTTCAAGAGCTGAGCCGTTTCGTCCGCAATGAATTGCATGTCTGCTCGAGAGTAGCGCCGTGATTTTACCGCGACAGGGGTACAGTCGGAGGTTAGATTGGGGAACAGCGAAAGCGGCTGGATTTCCATTTTCGCTCGGGCACACACAGCAAGCGCGTCAGCCCCCACAACAAGCGTGTCAGGCCCACCAAACTCCATTTCCAGACGTCCATGTCGCTGAAGAAAATCGTGTCCTAACAGAATATCAGCACATAAAGCAGGTAAGACCATAAGGTGTACATCTGGGAAAACCCGTCCCTTTATCACGAGTTTCAATCGGCATTCCCCCTTCGTGCTGAGTCGAAGTCCCTGGGAAGCCATGAAGATCCGTCTCGTAGACCTCAAGACCTGCCAACCATGCCTGTGCACTAGTCGCTGGTCGATAAAACTATCCGTAGACCCTGTATCCACCAAGGCCCGCACACAATGGCCTTCGACCATGAGGGGAATAAGGGCTTGAGCCAGGCCGGACGAGCCTGCTGGGAGTGGGACCGAACCTCCCGAGTGGGTCGGCCGAGCCTCGCGGGCGGATCCTATGCCAGCGGCAGTTTTCCGGGCGTCAGAGGGTGCCCGTGGAGTCTCGTATAAGTTGTCAGGGTGTGTTCCCATGCAATCTGCAGTTTTGCGGTCGTTGCCGGAGTATTCGTTGTCCATGGGGAACCCGTTAAAGCCATCAGAGAGCTTTCTCATGCATTCCGGTGTTTTGCGATTCAAAATCGCCGTTTGATGTGTATGGGCCTCCGTAGTATTCGAAATCGCCGTTTGACGATTTTGACGGGTATAGGCCTCAGTAGTATTTGAAATCGCCGTTTGACGGGTGAGGGCCACCGTAGTTGGTACCGAACTCGTGTCGCCGCCAGTGGACGCCGTACGCTCTTGAGAGACACGACGAGAACGTACCGCTGGGGCTTGGCGAGGCTCCAAAGCCCCTCGCGTGGCCCGGAGTCTGGTCAAGGACGCATGTGCCATGCCCGATCGAGGATGAGACTGTTGTGGCTGTTCGGTGACTCTCGCCAAGGTCGATTGAGCGACCAGGGGCCCGCGAAGAGGGGCCCTGTCCTTCAAAGCCGGGTAAGGCGCCGTGTTCCGAGCTCGGCACGTAGGCTCCGCAATGAGTCCATTCAAGGTCCGGCGCGGCCGCGAGCCGCGTGCGGTTTTCCGGCACACTTTCGCCTAGTGCCCCTTTTGCGAGCACAAATGGCATATGGCGTCCCGAGCCGGACACACGGCCCGGGAATGACGTCCCCTACAGAAATAGCAGGTGGCTCCGCGTAAGGCCTTGGGTCTGGCCGATGCGGCAGCCATCAGGACCGGATCCTCCTCCGGAGCATCCTGGAGTTCCGCGAGCAGTTCCGCTCCCTCGGCGGTAGCACTCTCCGGCCGTGCGTGGAGCGAGGTTCCCGCCAAGAGGCGCATGCGATCATAGACGTTCGACTGCAACCGCGCTTCAGTGTGTACCTTTCCTTGCTCGAGTGCCGCAGCGAAGGTCAGGTCGGTCTTCTCCAGGAGTTTGAGCCTTAGGTCCTGAGAGGAGACCCCAGCGACATAGGCGTCTAGGAGAAGGTCATCCTGAGCCTGCTCCCGGGTGCTGTCCAGCAAGAGTTGCCGGAGCTCCTGGGCATAGTGATCCATCGGCTTGTTGGGTTGCTGGCGTCGCATTAGTAGCAAGTGCCGAGCATACACCGGGCTATTTTCCTTTATGTACAATCGTTTGAGCTCCGCAATCGCGAGGTCGTACGTCGCGCATTGTGCGATGCTATTGTACACCTTGTAGTCGATTTTGGAGTGAAGCGTTGCTAGCTTCGCGACAGCCGTCGGCTCGGTCTCAGGCTCAGCGAAATGATTCTCCAACGTTTTGAGCCAGTGCTTCAGTTGCAATCCACCATCCGAGGCTTGCGGGTCGGCGCAGAATGGTGTGACCACCAGCGTCTTGTTGCCCGCCATGTCGGTAGATCATTAATGGAATTAAGTGTTGTGAAAAACCAGTCGGGTCCACAACTTTAGTCCATCTGGTGGTTTAATTCCATTAAGACCATGACATCATTCTGTAATACAGGAAATGCAATAGGAATAAGGTTTGGCATCACATGGGTCCATCCATAACATTCAATGCAAGCAAGCTTAATATTCTATGCAGCCGTACCGTTAGCGAGTCCACTAGATGTAACATGTCACAGGAGAAGTCCCCGCTGAGCACCGACCGCAGCGGGTCTTATAGCCGCGCCCCTAGCGGTGTCAGCGAGCAACGATCATCACCTGGGTTCAGCATTAGTACGAATACGATTTCACTACAGAAAGTATTTTGGAGTTTGCTGATGGAGCTGATTTGTTGATTTGTAATACTCAGTTCCAGAAAGGATAATAAGCTTGTTACATACACGTCAGGTGGGTCAACGACAACCGTTGACTACCTGATGGTGCGTAGGTGAGATAGGGGGCACATCCGGGACACAAAGGTGATCCAGGGGGAGGAGGCTGTTTCAAAGCACCACTTGGTTGTCTGCGACATAAGGGTGAAAGGTGCGAGGAGAGCTCGGCAGGTGAAGTACCAACCGAGAATGAGGGTGTGGAGGTTGAAAGAGGTGACAGTAAGGGAGGCATTAAAAGAGAGGCTGAGTTGGGTAGAGGATGATGTGGTCGAGCTTGAAAGTGGTTGGATGTCAATGAAAGATAGTCTGTTGGGAGCCGTTGGTGAGGTATGTGGATGGACAAAAGGACCACCGAGGCACTCAGTAACATGGTGGTGGGATGATGAAGTTGGAAAGAGGATTGACGAGAAGAGGAAGAAGTTCAAGGAGTGGCAGAAGGCGAAGGGTACGGGAGCAGAAAAAGCAGAGCATGAAAGTTATAAGGTGGCCAAGAAGGCTGCAACGAAAGAGGTAGCAAAGTCGCAGGAGGCATGCAGGAAAATGTTCGGAGAACGCTTGGATTCGGAAGAGGGTCAGAGAGCGGTATTCAGGATTGCAAAGCAGATAGCGAAAGAGAGGTGTGATGTGATGGGGGTGAGTTGCTTGAAGGATGAAGTAGGACAAATCGTTGTGGACCCAGATGGAATTAAAGGAAGATGGAAAAGATATATGGAAATGCTGTTGAATCCAGAGAATGCATGGGATGGCAACATAGAGAGTAACCCAGTTTTCGGACCGGCAGAGAAGATAACTGAGAAGGAAGTTGAGGAAGCGATAAAAGCAATGAAGAGTAGAAAAGCGGGAGGGCCGATGGGAGTTGTGGGAGATATGTTGAAGGCAGCAGTAAGTTGGGGTGTGGAGAGAATGACAGAGATCTGTAATCTGGTGGTGAAAGCAGGCCGCATTCCAGTGGATTGGGAACTGAGTACTCTCGTCCCTCTATACAAGGGGAAAGGTGACCCTCTGGAGTGTGGCTCGCACCGAGCGATAACGTTATTGGAGCATGGAATGAAGGTATTGGAAAGGGTGTTGGAGAGGAGGATAAGGAAGAAGGTGAAGATCGACAAAATGCAGTTTGGATTTATGCCAGGAAGAGGAACGACAGACGTGCTTTTTATTGTGAGGCAGTTGCAGGAGAAGTATATGGAGAAGAGGAAGAAGTTGTTTCTTGGGTTTGTTGATCTGGAGAAAGCATTCGATAGGGTTCCACGCAAAGTATTGACATGGGCATTGAGGAAGTTAGGAGTGGAGGAATGGTTGATCAGAGTAGTGATGGCAATGCACAAAAGAGCGCGCACAGCTGTAACGACGAAGGACGTGAACAATTGTGAGTTTGAGGTGAAGGTGGGAGTGCATCAGGGGTCGGTACTAAGTCTACTACTATTTGTAGCTGTGATGGAGGTGCTGGCTCAGAACGCAAAGGAGGCTTTACCGTGGGAGTTGTTGTATGCAGATGATCTGGTGTTGATTGCGCAAAGTATGGATGGACTGAAGGAAAAGATGAACAAGTGGAAGGAATGTATGGAGACAAAAGGTCTGAAGGTGAATATTCGAAAGACGAAGGTGATGGCAAGTGGTAAAGCATGTGGTGAGGTGGAAAGAACTGGGAAGTGGCCATGTGCTGTGTGCTGGAAGGGTGTCGGAGTGAACTCCATTCAATGTACAATGTGCACTGAGTGGGTTCATCAAAAATGTAGTGGTCTGAGAGGGTCATTAACCAGTGTGGCAGCTACATTCAAATGTGAGGTGTGCACAGAGGGAGCAGCAGTTGGAGGAAATGTTGAGTTGGATCTTGGAGATGGCATGAAGCTGGAAGGTGTGAAAACATTTTGCTACCTCGGAGACATGCTGAATGGAGAAGGTGGATCAGATTCGGCAACAGTTGCTGGAGTGAGATGTGCATGGAAGAAGTTTCGGGAACTGAGTGGCGTGCTGATGAGGAGGGGAGTGTCGTTGAAGCTGAAGGGAAAGGTCTATGCTGCATGTGTGAGAAGTGTTATGATTTATGGGAGTGAGACATGGGTAATGAACGTAGAGCAGCAACGAAGGCTGGAAAGGGTGGAAATGCGAATGGTTCGGTGGACGTGTGGAGTATCGTTGAGAGAGAGGAAGACAAATGATGAATTGCGAAGATGATGGGAATAGAGCCTGTGATGGATGCTGTGAAGAGAAACAGGTTGAGATGGTTTGGTCATGTGTTGAGGAAGGATGAAAGTGACTGGTTGAGAAGAGTGATGGAAATGAATGTAGAAGGAAGTAGAGGACGGGGAAGACCGAGAAAGACGGCTAAAGATGGTCGAAGAAGAAATGCGGGCAAGGGGGTTAACAAGGAGAGATGCAGAAAATAGGGCAAAATGGAGAAGATTGTCATGGGGACCGCAAGGCTAACCCCCGCTCTAACAGGGAAAATGTCCTTAAAATGCCTGTTGTAGTTTGTTTGTATACACTGGACGTGGTGAGCATGGGGCCTTCTCTTGTGGAGGTCTTCGACAAAATGGTCGACTAAACAGGAATACGAGCGTGGAGACAAACCATGTGACCAAAAACTACCGCTCTGGAGGCAGCCAAACTGCATCTCTCCCAGAAGTCAAAAACTTTGAGGCCAAAACTCCTTCCTCTCTCTGGATGACGCCCCTCTCTTTACTCCTCCCTCTTTCTCGGGATGACACCCCTCTCTTTCTGGATGGTGCTCCTCTTTTAATGCCTGCCTCTCTTCCAAGGCCTTACCTCACCTGGAGATTGCAGAAGGTTCCACACATGAACGCCACTTTAGGCTGGTGAATTTTTTTTCCCTGTTTATCATCGCCGCCCGCCCCATAAAAGTAGTCCGCCCATAAAAAAAAAAAAAAAAAATTTTTCTCGCGAAGTCAGTACCAATTCCCGCTCCGTGGAAAACAGGTTCGAATTTTGTATGTGCTCGCGTACAAAGCCAAGTCTTTGTGTATGTGCTCGCGTACAAAGCCAAGTCTTTGTGTATGTGCTCGCATACAAAGCCAAGTCTTTGTGTATGTGCTCGCATACAAAGCCAAGTCTTTGTGTATGTGCTCGTGTACAAAGCCAAGTCTGAGCCAAGTTACATGTGCGCGACAGTTTGAAAGAAAATGGCGTTCGTTGTTTGCCAAATTCGGCGAACGTGCAGTGCTCTAAAGGCCTGGGTTGGTGTCAAAGTGCCAGAAAATATCACTCTGGACGAACTGTATTATGAGCTCGTGTCAGGAACGCTTGATGGTAAGAAATATAACCGTTTTAATGTCCGTTATTGTTATTGTTATTGTTGTTGTTGTTGTTGTTGTTGTTGTTGTGGTTGTGGTTGTTGAAGAAGAATATTTTAGTGTGCGGGTTTTCCCCCTCGCTCGCCATTTACATGGACCGCTATGAAGACCGCTATGCTGGCTATGAAGATGTGTGCTATTTCTGTGGCTGTGTTGAGGAGCTGAGTACCACAGATGAGTCATATCCGATATGCAGTACCTGCGGTAAGAGTCCTACTGCCGAGAAGAGGCCCACTCGGAAGTTCAAGAAGTAGTTGCATTTGGTATTCTGAAGGAGAAGCCAAATATCATCGGCAAACGGGAGAGCCTTACATGATAATTATTGCTGTGGATTTCTAGTCAAAAATGAAACGAGCGCTACACTACATGTAGTAGTACGTGATGATAAAAAAAAAAAAAAAACACCTTTAGAGGCCATTTTTCCCCGCAAGCAGGGGTTGGCCTTTTTCGGGAACTGTGGTTGTTGTTGTTTTTCGGTCCCCTTTTTGAAGCAATGTTTTACGGCCGGATGCCCTTCCTGATGCCAACCCTTTTTGCCGCCTTTAACGACAAGCAGGGAATTACCAGTGAACTGGTACTCAATTAGCCGACCTCGGAAGGATGACAGGCTGAGTCAACCCCCCTGGCGTTAATTCAGCGATTGACCGGGATTCGAACCCAGGATCCTAGGATCCTAAGCCGGCACCCTAGCCGCTAGCCCAACACCAGGGACAGTACGTGATGATAGATACATGAATAAACGGCAACCAACATTCTCTTGGTATTGAACTCATTCATGGAAGTACGTGATGATAGATACATGAATAAACGGCAACCAACATTCTCTTGGTGTTGAACTCTACTCAACATGTACCAGTGCTATAATAGCAGTAGCTGCTGATTGATAGGTGTATAAACACGAATGTGGAACGCTGGTCAGTAGCTGCTGATAGATAGATACATCTATGAGTGCTGTAATAGCAGTAGCTGCTGATAGACATATAAACGCGAATCAGACATTCTTTTGATGTGGTTTATGTCCTCTTCCATGTCTGCCAAACTGCTCAATATGCATGTACCGGTACCATGAAGTGATATTTTGTGGCGAGGAATTCTAGTCAAACATGTATGAATGCTATGGCAATAGCTGCTGATAGATACATGTATGGCAACCGGACATTATTCTTAAAAGCGGAAGTTTTGGTCTACCATTGTTATACGTATCAGCAAATATTAAAAGTAAACAGAACTCAATGTGACATAGCTTTCTTTATTTTCTTTATTTGAATCTTATCAGTGCGTACTTACGAAGGTTTACTAGTTTAGAAATCATAACATGATTCATCATATATGTGCGATCAAGTATATTTAACATGATTAACATGATTCATCATATATGACCGATCAAGTATATTTAAGAAAAAAACATATTGTGCGTTGCACAATCCATTAAAATTTCACTCTGAAAAAAAAAAAAAAAAACCTCCCTCCCGACCCACTTTTTTGAAAAAAAAGTGATAAACAGGGAAAAAATTTTTAGCCAGCCTTAATCCTTAGCTATTTGTTGAACATTGCATCATCCTTCATGTGATGCACATCAAGACGATTCTTAAGTTAACTGCCGAAATTAATACATTGAGATGGCTAAACTACCTGATCATGCAGCGGGAGCATTTTAACTGTACAGAATGCCCTAGTTTTTCTTGCTAAGCTGTACATTTCTAACTGTTCTAAGGTGATTTCTGCACCTCCCCCCACCCCCCACCTCTACAAAGGTAACACAAAGAAAACAAACCTATTGCAGTATTTTGTCTCTGAATTCGTCCCAATCACACATGACCAGAGAGGAGTGAGATAATATTTTACTCTGTCTGCCTATCTGGCAATCAAACAAAATTGATGAGCATTTCAAACATTTTACTTGGTTTTTGAGGACATCGTAAAGAATACATACAACAGGCTTGGTAACCTAATGTAACATGTTGGATAGGGTGGTGTTATAGACTATAAATGGCAGTAAACTCTGGAATTAATTTATTTATACGACTTTTACAATCTTTATTTTATTTAAATTGAATTATATACTTGAACACTGTGGAACACAAATCACCTTCTTATCACTTCCAAGAACCTCCTGTGTAGCAGTACTTGGACATGTTACATACAGTGGTGTGTAAGCCTTCCTCAATTGTGCTAAACTTCTGGAATCTTTAATGATCTTTAAAATCATTATTTTATTTAAATTTAAGAATAATCTTCAACACTGCGAGGGGTAACGTGTTCTAGGAACTCTCGAGTTTTGCATTATATTTGTTGTGGAATTGAGAGTTTCTTCTTCATTCGTATGCAGCACCAGGCTGTGGGGTATCCTCATTGGCTGAGGGTGTGGCTGTGCTGCCGATGCACTTTGGTCAGGGCAGAAATTTAGAATATATCCATGGTGCCAGCAACAGCTCGCGTACTCTTCACGAAGGACACCGTTTGATCTTGAACGTCTACCAACAAATGCTGGCAGTAGGATGCCCAGTTTAACGTTCATCTGAGGGACGGCACACACATTCATGAATCGCCTTGCCTGTGAAACACTGGATGACAGTTTATAGCTCGGTCAGGATTCAAACCCAGGCTAGACAGCTTAGAGGTGAGTGTGTGTATCTCTAGACCAGGGGTCGGCAACCTTAGGCACGCGTGCCACCATTGGCACGCGGCAGCGTAGTCATTGGCATACTGGCGAAAGCAGTGCCCTCTCCGCTGCATGCCAAATCACCTATTGAACAGCCATTGGCTGTTGCGCGTGTTGCACTATAACAGTATTCCGGTGTGATTGTGCAGGGTGATGAGGTAGATGGATCAGAGCAGAGTCACCATTCCAATTCCAAATTATATTACTGGAATAATAATCAAAGATGCACAACATGAGATGCCGGCCTGGCGTATTCAAACACAATATTCGCGGCAACCGGATGTGCTGTAAGAACAGTGGTGTTGTTCACAGCAGATGGTCCGAGGCTGCATCTCCACTCATTATTATTATTTGGACTGGTTTCTGAGTTTTAATATTATTAATCATCATTATTCTGAATTGTATAATAATCGCAGATATAAAACAGGAGATGCAGGCTTGGTGCCTTCCGATATGCCGTTCGCGGCAACCTGAGGTGCTGTAAGAGCGGCTGTGCTCTTACCATCCGGTGGTCAGCGGTTGCATCTCCACTCTTTGTTATCATTCAGGCTGCCTTCTGCGTTTTAATATTGATCTCGTCATTATTTTGAGTTTTTTTATGGGGTGGTAGTAAGGAAAATGGGGGTAGTAGTTTTTCTCGTAACACACGGCCTGTCTTATTAGTCCCCTACCGGTGTACACCATAGGGGACTATAGGTTTGCACTCTGTCCCTCCGTCTGTCAGTCTGTCGATCCGTCAGTCCGTCACGCAAAGAACAGCTTTCCGGACTTTTTTTTCTAAACTCTTAATGCTAATGATTTCAAACTTGGTACATGGTTTCGTCATGACAAGTTACAGATCAAGTTCCAACATCACGACGTTTCGATCATTTTTGACAAAGTTATGGCACTTTGAACTTTGGGAATTTCCCCAACAGTTTTCCGGACTATAATTTGGAGTGCGGTGAGTCATAATGCTGTCTTCTATGACAGTGCTACCCAATGCCGGTAGGGGACATGTATTGCAGCGCAATACTCAGAATGCTTGTTTAGTTTGATTGACGGTACGGCCTCCCGCTCACATTTCCCACAGGAATTGCATTGAAGCGGTTCAGGTTCGGTAGATGTTCGGTAAATGTTTCTTTAAAATGTTGTTGCTATGCATGTAGCCGATATGGATGGAATAAAATTCCAAGTCTGTTGGAAATATTTTTTTGATGTGGTGTCAAAATTAAACTTAATGTTAACCTTACTTAATGTTGATATGGCATACTAATGAACAAGAACATTTCAAACTGGCACTTCATGTCAAAAAGGTTGCCGACCCCTGCTCTAGACTATCCTTTCAGCCTGGAATTGAGATGGAAAAATATCAAAAGATGCACAGGTGTCATTTTTGTTGATTTGTGCACCAGGAATTGGTGATTATAGTACTGTACAATCCTTATCCAAGCTTCTGTTATTAAAATGCAGCATGTGTTGATATTGTAATGATGTTTGCCTCAGATTTCTACGATACTGTGGGAATGTGGACCTTTTTAGAGTGGGGGGGGGGGGGGGGGGGTGCGTGGGGTGGAGCTGATGGCAATATTTGCTAATGTGGAGATTGGGCAAAATATTGTTCTCATGTATCAATCAAAACATGTTTTACAAACAAAGTATAATGTATTTTTTGATATATAGCTTAGGTGCACTGAACAACTTTGTTTGTATAATCAGCAGTGATCCCCTTGCTGGAGATGCCAAGAAGCTTTCCTGATCTCCACAACGAGACTGTGCAAGTGTTTGATGAAGAAGAGGTGCTGCAAAATGAAGAAATGGCAGATCATTTTGAGGACAGCATTGCCAAGCTGCAAGATTTTTCAGAAATATTGGGTACTTGTTATCAACAAGTGGTAAGGAGGAAGAGAGGTTAAAAATATATATTAACTGCACAGAATTCCCTCACCTCCAGCTTATATCATATTGTCTACAAATGTCGTATTTTTGTTTGTGTTGTCATTTATGGTGCTAAAGCAGTAACAGTCATAGCCTATGTCATATATAAATATATGAATGATCGTTTTAAGGCCATTTTTCCCCGCAAGAGCGGGGGTTAGCCTTGCGGGCTCCATGACAATATGACAATCATGGTTCCCTGTTTGAGGCAATGTTTTTATGGCCGGATGCCCTTCCTGACGCCAACCCTTGGTCACGCTCTTACGATGCGCAGGGATACGGTGTACCTATTCTAAACCGGGGTACACACCATTCATCCCAGCAAGCTGGTACTCAATTTGCCGACCTCGGAAGGATGACAGGCTGAGTCACCCCCCTGGCGTTAATTCAGCGATCGACCTGGATTCGAACCCAGGATCCCAGGATCCCAAGCCGGCACCCTGACCACTAAGCCAACACCAGGCTATATGAAGACACACACACACGGCACTGTCATATGAAGACACATAATTGGGAACTTCAATTTTGTTGAGCAGAAACATCCACTGCATTCGGGAGCATTGGCACGTCGTCTCCCTCTCTCCCCTCCCCCGTTTATTTATGCCCTTGACCTGACCCTGGGTACTCACAGCACCTATGAAAAATTTGGTGGAGGTAGAGCGGAAATTGTAAGTCATCTCTGAAGAAGATCGTAAGGACATCGGGTGAAAATCGCAGCTCTGTATATGTTTAACAGAAATGTTCTCCTCACAGGATGTCACCCATTCGTCTGTTTTTCCTCCTAGTTATTCTCTCTTGCATTTTGACAGCTCTGTCTCATTACAGATGTGATGATGCTATCCATATCAATAACTCCTTTCCTCATTGTCTGTTTTTTTTTTTGTTTTTTTAAACTAACCCCCATGACTCTATGGAATACCACTGGCTGCATGTACCTCTGAAACCACCTGTATGGTATACCGTACAGCCAGTGATGATTACTCTCCATACATCTCTATTAGCCTCTCTTCACTCTTCTGACCATGTTCTTGTCAAAGCCTTATATATCTTCCTTTTGAAAAGGAGCAACCTCAAATGACGCAGAATATGGCGCATCGCACAGGCCGACTTGCAAGCACTGCAACCTGCCCTCTCTCAAAATGTTTGGACTCCACAACATCTGACATTGATTCTACCTGGGAATGATTTTTAAAAAGCCCACTCTTTCTTATGCACTAGTTTAACCCATCCTGTCTGTGTATATCCTACCAATTCTCTCAGCCCAAGTGCACTGACTCTGACAAGGACATCTTCATTCCTGGATTTCTGACTTTCTCTGCTCATACCCATTGCTATCAATGTTAACCCTCTCTTCTATCTCGGTGAAGGCTGGAGCCTAATGTAGGGTCTTGGGGCCAGTTTTTTCCCTTGTATACATAAACTACTCTCCAATGCTCTGGTGCATCTTCTTTTCCTTCTTGCAAATGATCCTCCATCGTGTCGCACAGTACCCCCATCCCATTGGCAGGCAGACAGCAGCAGCATCGCTCTGCTGATATACAGTACCTTCAGAAAGTATTCACACTCCTTGACTCACATTTTGTTGTTTTACAGCCAGAGTGGATTACATTGAGATTTTTTTTTTGTTGCCGATGTACACCTGATGATACCCCATATTGTGAAAGTGTAAATATTTTTTGAATATTTTACAAATTAATAAAAAATGAAAAGCTGTGTCCTCAATGACAGGGAGGTCAAGTTGATAAGTATTCAACCCCTTTGCTATGACACTCCAAATTGAGCTAAGGTGCATCCAATTTCCTTTAATCATTCTTGAGATGTCTCGACAACTTGATTGGAGTCCACCTGTGGCCAAATGCAATTGATTCAACATGATTTAGAAAGAAACACACCTTTCTATACAAGGTCCCACAGTTGACAATGCATGTCAGAGCAGAAACTCTACCATGAAGTCCAAGGAACTGTCTGGAGAACTCCAAGATAGAATTGTGAGGAGGCATATATCTGGGGAAGGGTAGAAAACAATTTATAGAGTGTTGAAAGTTCCCAAGAGCACAGTGAGCTCCATCATTAGGAAATGGAAAGAATATAGAACGACAGAAAGAAGTGATTAAAAGGACGACATGGCAGTACTTCACAAGTCTAGGCTTTTTGGGGGAGTGCCCAGACAAAATCCACTCCTGAGAAAAAGGCACATGACAACACTCTTGGGGTTTGCAAAAATGCACATGCAAGACTCCGATCATGAGGCAAAAGATTCTGGGGTCTGATGAGACGAAAACTGAACTCTTTCGCCTGCATGCAAAGCACTAGTTTTGGCGGAAACCGAGCACAACTCATCGCCCATCTAACACCATCCCTACCGTGAAGCGTGGTGGTGGCAGCATCATGCTATGGGGATGCTTTTCAGTGGCAGGGACTGGGAGACTTGTAAGGATCGAGGGAGCAATGAATGGAATTAAATACAGGAATACCCTCGAGGAGAAACTGCTTCAGAGTTCAAAAGACCTTGACTACGAGAAGATTTTCGTTCAAACAGGATAATGACCCCAAGCGTAGAGCCAAAGCAATACTGGAATGTCTTTAGAACAAGAATATGAAAGTCCTTGAGAGGCCCAGCCAAAGCCCAGACTTGAAGCCCATTGATTAATAATCTGTGGAAAGACTTCAAGATTGCTGTTCATCAACACTCCCCATCCAACTTGACAGAGCTTGAGAAAATCTGCAAGGAAGAATGGGAGAAACTCTCCAAATCCAGATGTGTAAAGCTGATACAGACATACTCAAGAAGACTCGCAGCTGTAATCGCTGCCAAAAGCACTTCTATGAAATATTGACTGAGGGGGCTGAATATTTGTGTAAATTAGATATTTCTGTATTTCATTTTTTATTATTTTGTAAAAAAAATTGTAAAAAAGAAAAATTCCATTTTGCCACATGTGGAATTATTTAATCCATTTTCTCAATTTCTCAATCTCAATTTAATACATTTTGAATTCAGGCTGCAACACAACGAAATGTGAAAAAGTCAAAGGTTGTGAATACTTTTTGAAGGCATTGTAGAGTTGAAAGACTAGAGAAGCACCTACTCCTGACAGGAGCAGCCAGGAGAAGGAGGAGGTGTGGTTATTTTATAATCCTTATTCAAATGTTAAGTTCAAAATACCTCTTCAAAATGCCTTGCACTGGGTGATTCAAACACGTCACCTCACTGCACTGGAAAACGTGGGGCCAAGAATGTCGTCCTGTGAAAGGTGGGGGTTTTCTCATACCCTCTCCCACCTGGAGTGGCACGGCACAATATACATTTACATGGAGTTTGGTCCTCCCCACATCCCTTCCCACATTCCCCCCTCCCAACCCCCCAAGACCACCTACAAATACAAAAACACACTTAAAAACAGAGAAATTATTATCCTCACTCTGCCACTCCAGCATCCCGGTGTGTACCCTGGTTAGAATAGGTACACCATATCCCTGCGTGTCGTGAGAGGTGACTAAGAGGGTTGGCGTCAGGAAGGGCATCCGGCCAAAAAACATTGCCTCAAAAAGAGAACCATGACAATTACAACTACATATGGGCAGGGTACAGCCCGAAGTGGAGATCGGTTTCTGAGGTTTGGGACATGGAATGTAGGGACAATGACAGGGAGATCAGGAGAAGTGGTGGAAGTATTGGTCAGGAGAAGAGTGGACATATGTTGTGTGCAAGAGATGAGATGGAAGGGAAGTGGTGTGAGAATGGTGAAGGGTAGGCAGGGACAGAAATACAAGTTTGTGTGGCAAGGGTGCCCGGTGGGCGTGAATGGTGTTGGTGTCCTGTTTTCTGAGGAGTTTGTAGACAGTGTGGTGAGTGTGACTAGAGTGAGTGATAGGTTGATGATGGTGAAAATTATGATTGGAAAGCTCTTGGTGAACGTCATCTCGGGATATGCTCCGCAGGTTGGTCGGAGCGATGAAGAGAAGGACAAGTTCTGGTGTGCGATAGAGAAGCTGATGGAAAACGTGAAAGATGAGGAAGTTGTTGTGGTAGGAGGAGACCTAAATGGACATGTGGGAAGGAGTATGGACGGTTTTGAGGGAGTTCATGGGGGTTACGGATATGGTGTGAGAAATGGAGAAGGTGAAAGGATTTTGGAGTTTGCTGATGGAGCTGATTTGTTGATTTGTAAAACTCAGTTCCAGAAAGAGGATAATAAGCTTGTTACATACACGTCAGGTGGGTCGACGACAACCGTTGACTACCTGATGGTGCGTAGGCGAGATAGGGGGCACCTCCGGGACACAAAGGTGATCCCGGGGGAGGAGGCTGTTTCACAGCACCACTTGGTTGTCTGCGACATAAGGGTGAAAGGTGCGAGGAGAGCTCGGCGGGTGAAGTACCAACCGAGAATGAAGGTGTGGAGGTTGAAAGAGGTGTCAGTAAGGGAGGCATTAAAAGAGAGGCTGAGTAGGGTTGAGGATGATGTGGTTGAGCTTGAACGTGGTTGGATGTCAATGAAAGATAGTCTGTTGGGAGCCGTTGGTGAGGCATGTGGATGGACAAAAGGACCACCGAGGCACTCGGAAACATGGTGGTGGGATGAGGAAGTTGGAAAGAGGATTGACGAGAAGAGGAAGAAGTTCAAGGAGTGGCAGAAGGCGAAGGGTATGGGAGCAGAAAAAGCAGAGCATGAAAGTTATAAGGTAGCCAAGAAGGCTGCAAAGAAAGAGGTAGCAAAGGCGCAGGAGGCATGTAGGAAAATGTTCGGAGAAAGCTTGGATTCAGAAGAGGGTCAGAGAGCGGTATTCAGGATTGCAAAGCAGATAGCGAAAGAGAGTTTCCGCTTCCGGTCTTGCCGGCGAGGTTTCGTTTATTCGCAGCTGTCCACGCTCTCCATCGAAATCGAAGTTAAGTAATTGTTCCCATTTGTATTTTCGTTATAACTGTATTTATTTTATGGTGTGTGTACGTATAGTGTGTCCCGAGGAAGATTTTCGGTGCAAATCTTTCATACCTGTATAGAAAATCGTGTTATTTCGTGTCGTGTCTTTTGAGGCCTTGTACAGTGTCCAACCTTGAGGCTTTGTTTTTCTCTCAGCGGTCCGTCGTTTGTGCTCCAATAACTTTCGTGTTCTGTTTTTCCCAGTCTTTTCACCCCATAGCCTACTTACTTGTTTAAAATCTCAACTAAAAAAAAACAACATAAAACCCAAAAAAACATTTCCTTCTCTGTTCTTATTCGTTGTTCTCATTCGTTGATTCGTTCGTTCGTTCTTCGACCACGTCGACCACGACCCCTCAAGTTCTGTATTCTGTCGTATATTATAACACCTTTTTCTTCTTCTTCTTTAAAAGGTTGCTTTCGTCTTGCTCACCAAATCTATTCATCCCAAAAAAAAATTCCATCTCTTACAGTGCCTCTTTTCTACATTCCCTAAACTCTCCTGCACTCCATCCTCCCTCCAGCGTCCTTAAACATATTTTTGACTCGAAGGTCACAAGAAACTCATTTTGCAATAAATGTTTGTTTCCCATTAATCGTACACTTTCTAAAATCCAATCTCACCCCTCCCCTCCAAATCTTCCCCATAACCCCTCCCCTCCAAATCTTCCCCATCACCCCTCCCCTCCAAATCTTGCCCATCACCCATCCCTTTCAAATCTTCCCCCTTGCCCCTCCTCTCCAAATCATCCCCATCACCCATCCCTTTCAAATCTCCCCCCTTGCCCCTTCCCTCTTAAACTCCCCACACACCCCTCCCCTCCAAGACTCCCCCTCGCCCCTCCCCTCCTAGACTCCCCCCTCACCCTCCGCTCCAAATCTCCCCCATATCCCATCCCTTTCAAATCCCTTCCCTTGTCCCTTCCCTCCTAAACCCCCCCCCCCCCTCGCCCCTTCCCTTCAAATCTCCCCACCCTCATTTCTTCTCAATTTCTCCCTCTCACTCCCCCTCCTCAAAGCGTCCTCCCCGCTTTTTCCCCCTTCCAACTCTCACCTCAATCTCCCCCAACCTTCTTCCTCGCTCTTCCACCTCCTCAAATAACACCTCATTGTGCCTCACCCAATCACCATCAAACCTTTTGTCCGCCCCATCCTTCCCTTTCTCCGAGCTATTCTGAAATCTCTGACACACCTTCAACAGCTCTCCCTACCTCTTCCACCTCTTCCACCTCTTCCACATCTTACCCTACCCCTCCTCCCCCCTGTTCTGTATCCGATGCTCCCCCTTCCTCTTCATTAACGGTATGGACCTCAAGCATCCGGGGCCTTCGTTCAAACTTAACTGATCTCTCCATACAGGTTGCTTCTGACAAACCAGACGTGATCTGCTTAACAGAAACTTTCCTCCTTCATGATGTCTCTGATTCCTTCGTATCTCTCCCGGTTTACTCCCTCCTCCGGTATGATAGACCTGAGCCTCGTTCTGGAGGTGGGGTTGCTATCTTTATCAAAAACTCTCCTCCTCACTCGCCCTGCACTGCACTCTTTCCACCTCACCCCCAGGAATACCTCTGGCAACGGCTCCCCTTCGCTCCCACCTCTTGTTCATATGTGTGTTGTACCGTCCACCAAACAGTGATGACTCCATCTACATCTCGCTGTCTGATAATATGGACCAACTTCTATCGACTCATCCCAACTCTCTCTTCCTCATATGTGGTGATTTCAATTGTCACCATGCCAGTTGGCTGGGTGTGGGTACCTCTCTGACCAGCCATGGCTCCACAGCAAAGGACTTCTGCGACTCACTGGGACTGACACAATCTGTCAATTTCCCGACCCGGATCTCAGTCAACGGAGCATCTTCTCTTCTGGACATGGTGATGACTAACTTCCCTGAAAATGTCTGCTGCTCTTCTTCTGCTCCAATCGGCTCATCTGATCATGTGCTTGTTAAAGTGGACATCTCTCTGACCATTCTCAGGGAGCCTGCTCAGCGTCGACGAGTCTGGCATTTCACTCAGGCCAACTGGCACGGTCTTCAAGCAGCCATCAATCATCTGGACTGGTCTCCCATCTCTACCACCTCTGACATCAACTCATCCTGGGAATTCTTCCAAAGTAAATTGCTCTCTCTCATGCACAGATTTATCCCATCTCGTCTTCAGTTGTCATACCCTTCCTCCCGTCCATGGTACACGGAATCTTGTGGTGAGGCTGTTGCCCAGAAACAACTTGCCTTCGTCTACTGGAAAGCAAATCCAACAGAAGGAAATCTCATTTCCTTTCACAAAGCCCGAAACAAGTGTGTGTCCACCCTCAAGAGAGCCAGGAAACAATATATCTCCGTTCTCAAGACCGAACTCTCTTATCTGTCTCCCTCTTCCAAATCCTGGTGGCGTCTGGTCAAATCTGTTTCTGGTGTTTGTTCCCCCTCCATCCCCTCCCTTACCTCAAACGGCTACACAGCTGACTCCGCACGTGAAAAAGCTGAATGCCTCAACTCTGTGTTTGCCTCTAAATCTTGTGTCCCAAACCCATCCCTCTCTGTACCCACCGTACCCAGTCGTACCCAGCTGCTCCTGGACTCCGTGTCCTTTCCTCCTGACAAGGTGGAAAAGTTTCTGTCAACCCTCGACTCTGATTCTGCAACTGGACCTGACAGCATCAGCCCGCGGGTCCTAAAATCCTGTTCTTCCGCTCTTTCACTCCCTCTGTTCTCTTCACCCTCTATTTTGCTCAAGGTCAACTGCCATCTGCTTGGAAATCAGCCAACATCACCGCTTTGCACAAAAAAGGTGCAAAAACAGATCCTAGCAACTACAGACCAATCAGCCTTCTCCCAATTATCAGCAAAGTCATGGAATCCATCATTGCTTCGCATAGGAAATCATTCCTCTTCTCCAATGGCTTGATCTCTGATCATCAATTTGGTTTCAGACCTGGTCACTCTACTCTGGACATGCTGCTTCTGCTTTCTCAACAATGGATGGAGGTCCTCAACGCCAAACAGGAAATTAGAGCTGTCTCCCTTGACATTTCACGTGCCTTCGATACGGTCTGTCACCCTGCTCTGCTCACCAAACTCTCCTCCTTTGGTATCCATGGAAATCTCCATGCATGGCTGGCGGACTTCCTCTCTGGTCGTAGTCAACGTGTGGCCCTGAATGGGTTTCTCTCATCTCCTCTTCCTGTTCAGGCTGGAATTCCCCAAGGTAGTGTTCTGGGCCCTGTGCTTTTTCTGGTCTTCATCAATGATCTCTCTGACTCTCTTGAAAATCCTCTCTATCTCTTCGCTGACGACTCTACTCTCTGTCGCTCCATTCCTCATCCCTCAGATCGGCAGTCTGCAGCCTCCTCACTCTCTGCAGACCTGGACAAAATCACAGACTGGGCAAACAAATGGAACATGTCTTTCAATCCTGATAAATCTCACACTCTTACGATGTCTCTCCGAAAAGACCGACTGGAAAACCCTCCCATCCACTTTCTGAATAATCCTCTCCAAGAAGTTCTGTCACTCAAGCTTTTGGGTCTCACTATTTGCCATGATCTTTCCTGGGAAAACCACATTTCCAAGCTGGCCTCCAAAGCCAGTCGCCGACTGGGCATCCTCCGTCGTGCGAAGTCCTTCCTTGGCACACCTGAGCTCCTCACCACATACAAGGCTTTCATCCGCAGCTCTATGGAATACTGCTCTCCCCTCTGGTCTGGTGCTCCTGCCTCACACCTAGCCCGTCTTCACGCTGTTGAAACCAAAGCGTTCAGAATCATTGGAATCTCCCGCGATGAAGCTTACTCCAAGGGCCTTTCACTCACTCACCGCAGGCAGGTTGGTGGTCTTTCCGTCTTCTACCGACTCCTCTCTGGCCTTGCCCCCCCAGCCCTCTCTGGGCTCTGTCCCCCAAATATTCCTACAGGTCGCACAAGATCTTCCTGCAACCCTCTTATGGTTAAACTGCCAAAATCAAGACACTCTGCTCACCTTCACTCCTTCATTCCTCTTTTCTCCCACCTCTGGAACAAACTCCCTCACTCTCTTCAATCCCACTCCACCCTCCAGGTCTTTAAAACAGCTGTTCACCACCATCTCTTATCCTCCCCCATCCAAAACCTTGATCTTTTCTACCCCTGCTAATTTCGGTCCCCTTGTGTTTTATACCTCTCCCCCCCCCCCCCCCTCCCCTTCCCACGCCTCCTCCACCCAAGCCCTCTCCCTCCCACACTTCTCCCTGCTCTCAAATGTTGTGGTTGTGTGCTTCCCCTTCTCTCCCCATCTTGTCCTCCGCTCCCTCTTTTTGTATATTTTGTTTGTCTGGTTGATTTGTTTGTGAAATAAATGTTAGCTCTTTCACGAGCCTCGATTCAGTATACACAAACCCCCCCCGCCCCCCATGAACTCCATCAAAACCATCCATACTCCTTCCCACATGTCCATTTAGGTCTCCTCCTACCACAACAACTTCCTCATCTTTCACGTTTTCCATCAGCTTCTCTATCGCACACCAGAACTTGTCTTTCTCTTCATCGCTTCGACCAACCTGCGGAGCATATCCCGAGATGACGTTCACCAAGAGCTTTCCAATCATCATTTTCACCATCAACCTTTCACTCACTCTAGTCACACTCACCACACTGTCTACAAACTCCTCAGAAAACAGGACACCAACACCATTCACGCCCTCCGGGCACCCTTGCCACACAAACTTGTATTTCTGTCCCTGCCTACCCTTCACCATTCTCACACCACTTCCCTTCCATCTCATCTCTTGCACACAACATATGTCCACTCTTCTTCTGACCAATACTTCCACCACTTCTCCTGATCTCCCTGTCATTGTCCCTACATTCCCTGTCCCAAACCTCTGAAACCGATCTCCACTTCGGGCTGTACCCTGCCCACATGTAGTTGTAATTGTCATGGTTCTCTTTTTGAGGCAATGTTTTTTATGGCCGGATGCCCTTCCTGACGCCAACCCTCTTAGTCGCCTCTTACGACACGCAGGGATACGGCGTACCTATTCTTATCCAGGGTACACACTGGGAAATGTTTAAAACATGGAAATTCTGGGGGGGGGGGGGGGGGGGGGGGGGGGGTGGGAGGTGGGGGGGGGGGCGTCAGCATCACGGCTGCGGTTTAAACATATTTAAATATATATTTAAACAAAACCATGAAAACAATCTGGGAAAAGTCTCTAAGTGAGAACGTGGATTTGAGAAAGCAGGAGCAGAGGTGAAAGAACAAACGAGATATAGGGGGCAGGGCACAAGTCGAGACGAGGGGGCCGCACGAGACACCAGGCCGCACGAGGCGCGAACAAAGAAACGACGAATTACACACAAATTTGCAACAACTACAAAACCAAAACCAAATAGAAACACACAATACACAACAAAATACGAAACGGAAATTTGACAAAGAAACGAACGGGAAAACACTCAAACTTTGATGCCGTGGAGATATCGAAGCAAGCCCCGTCGCTCGAGGGACCGGAAGCGGAAGCCGACAAAAGCAATGAAGAGTAGAAAAGCGGGCGGGCCGACGGGAGTTGTGGGAGATATGTTGAAGGCAGCAGGAAGTTGGGGTGTGAAGAGAATGACAGAGATCTGTAATCTGGTGGTGAAAGAAGGCCGCATTTCAGTGGATTGGGAAATGAGTACCCTCGTCCCTCTATACAAGGGGAAAGGTGACCCTCTGGAGTGTGGCTCATACGGAGCAGCGATAAAGATATTGGAGCATGGAATTAAGGTATTGGAAAGGGTGTTGGAGAGGAGGATAAGGAAGAAAGAAGGTGAAGATCGACGAAATGCAGTTTGGATTTATGCCAGGAAGAGGAACGACAGACGCGCTCTTTATTGTGAGGCAGTTGCAGGAGAAGTACATGGAGAAGAGGAAGAAGTTGTTCTTGGGTTTGTTGATCTGGAGAAAGCATTCGATCGGGTTCCACGCGGAGTATTGACATGGGCATTGAGGAAGTTAGGAGTGGAGGAATGGTTGATCAGAGTAGTGATGGCAATGTACAAAAGAGCGCGCACCGCTGTGAGGACGAAGGACCGGAACAGTGGTGAGTTTGAGGTGAAGGTCCATCGAAATCGAAGTTAAGTAATTGTTCCCATTTTGTATTTTCGTTAAAACTGTATTGATTTTATGGTCTATGTACGTATATTGTCCCGGCAAAGATTTTCGGTGCAAATCTTTCATACCTGTATCGAAAATCGTGTTAATTCGTGACGTCTTGAGGCCTTGTACAGTGTACACTGTACAACCTTGAGGTTTTGTTTTTCTCTCAGCGGTCTGTCGTTTGTGATCCAGTAACTTTCGTTCTCTGTTTTCCCAGTCTTTCCACCCCAAAGCCTACTTCCTTATGTAAATCTCAACTCAAAAAAACCAAAAAAAAAGACATTACCTTCTCTGTGCTCATTCGTTTATTCATTCTTATTCGTTCGTTCGTTCTTCGACCACGTGTTTCTCCCCCATTTCCCCAGATAGATTGTCAAATTTCAACTCGTTATTTTATCGTCCATGCGATATTGTTTGATTATAGTTAGTTTTGGTTTGAATTTCCTGTAACTCGTAATTAATTAATCGTGTTCTGCTCCTCGTGTGTGTCCTTGTAGTTGTACCCCCGTCGGTGTTTTGTTAACTTAAGCGTGTTTTGCTTGGCTCTTGGTTTTTTCCCTTCTACCCCGAACAATGCGAACATAATACTCTGTCTAACGTTCTAAATCCCCACCCCCCCACCCCCCAAAAAAACAAAAACATTTATTTTATTTTCTCCACGTGTACTGTTGTCTCATCCTGTATTTTCTGTCCAGGTGTGCTGTTCGCCCGCCCCCATAATCTCCTTGCCATCCACCGTTTGCCCTGTTCACGTGACTCGTGGTGGTCCCTCTTGGCTCTCCCCCGTTGGTATTTTTGTGCATATAAGATTGTTCACGGTTCTGTTTAAATATTATTTAAATATGTTTAACCTTTCCCCTTCTGTGTTTTATTCAGTGGTATATTACAACACGCTGTTTTTCTTCCTATTTAAAAGGCTTTTCTCAATTTCCTCTCCAACTCATTCCACTTCAAAAAAAAGAAATTCAATATCTTATACGTCTCCCTTACTACATGGTCTAAATTCACATTCATTCCATCCCTCCTCCATCGTTCTGAATCGGATTGCTAACTTGAAAATCACAACAAACCCAATTTGTTATCAATGTTCGTCTTTCATTAATCATCCACTTTCTAAACTCCCCTCTTGCCCCTCCCATCCAAATCCCCCCCCTTGCACCTACACTCCTAAACTACCCCCTTGCCCCTCCACTCTTAAACTCCCCCCTTGCCCCTCCATTCCTGAACTCCCCCCTTGCCCTTCCCCTCCTAAACTCCCCCTTTGCCCCTCCCCTCCTAATCCCCCCCTTTGCCCCTCCACTCCTGATCTCCCCCCTTGCCCTTCCCCTCCTAAACTCCCCCCTTGCCCCTCCCCTCCAAATCCCCCCCCTTGCCCCTACACTCCTAAACTCCCCCCTTTCCCCTCCACTTCTAAACTTCCCCCTTGCCCCTCCCCTCCTAAACTCCCCCCTCACTCCTCCCCTTCAAAACTCCCCCCCAATCCCTCCCATTCAATTCTCCCCCCATACCATTCCTCTCCAATTCTCCCTCCTCCCCCCTCCGCCTCCAAGCTGCCTCCTCCCCACTTCGTCTCCCTTCTATCTCATACCTCCACCCCCCCAAACCTTCTACTTTCCTCTGCCCCTCCTCAAACAACCCCTCACTGTGCCTCATCCCTTCACCATCAAACCTTTCATCCTCCTCATCCTTCCCTTTCTTGGAACTCTTCTGCAACATCTGACACACTATCAACTGCTCTCCCTACCTCCCCCTCTCATCCTTCATCTTACCCTACTCCTCCCCTCCCCTGTCCTGTACCCGATGCTCCCCCTCTCTCTTCATTAACGGTATGGACCTCAAACATCCGGGGCCTTCGCTCAAACCTGACTGATCTCTCCATACAGGTTGCTTCTGACAATCCAGACTTGATCTGCTTAACAGAGACTTTCCTCCTTCAAGATGTCTCTGATTCCTTAATATCTCTTCCTGGTTACTCCCTCCTCCGGTATGATAGACCTGAGCCTCGGCCTGGTGGTGGGGTGGCTATCTTTGTCAAAAACTCTCTTCCTCACTCTCCTTGCACTGCCCTCTTTCCTCCTCACCCGCAGGAGTACCTCTGGTTACGGCTTCCTCTCCGCTCCCACCTTTTGTTCATATGTGTTCTGTACCGTCCCCCAAACAGTGATGACTCCATCTACATTTCACTGTCTGACAACATGGACCAACTTCTATCCACTCATCCCAACTCTCTCTTCCTCATATGTGGTGACTTCAAATGTCATCATGCCACCTGGTTGGGCGTGGGTTCCTCTCTCACCAGTCATGGCACCTCAGCAAAGGACTTCTGTGACTCACTGGGATTGACACAATCTGTCAATTTCCTGATCCGGATCTCAGCCAATGGAGTATCTTCTCTTCTAGACCTGGTTATGACAAACTTCCCTGCTAATGTCTGCTGCTCTTCTTCTGCTCCAATCAGTTCCTCTGATCATGTGCTTGTCAAAGTGGACATCTCTCTGGCCATTCTCAGAGAGCCTCCTCAGCGTCGACGAGTCTGGCATTTCACTCAGGCCGACTGGGACGGTCTTCAAGCAGCCATCAATCGTCTGGATTGGTCTCCCATCTCCACTTCCTCTGACATCAATTCTTCCTGGGAATTCTTCCAAAGCAAACTGATCTCTCTCATGCACAGATTTATCCCATCTCGCCTTCAATTGTCTTACCCTTCCTCCCGTCCATGGTACACTGAATCTTGTGGTGAGGCAGTTGCCCTGAAACAACTTGCCTTTGCCTCTTGGAAGGCTAATCCAACTGAAGGCAATCTCAGTTCCTTCCACCAAGCTCGGAACAAGTGTGTGTCTACCCTCAGGAGTGCCAGGAAGCACTATCTCTCCTCACTCAAGAATGAACTCTCAAACCTGTCTCCTTCCTCCAAATCCTGGTGGCGGCTGGTCAAATCCGTTTCTGGTGTTTGTTCCCCCTCCATCCCCTCCCTTACCTCAAATGGCCACACAGTTGACATCGCACGTGACAAAGCCGAATGCCTCAACTCTGTGTTCGCCTCAAAATCCTTAGTCCCAAACCCATCTCTCTCTGTTCTCACCTTTCCCAGTCGAACCCAACTGCTCCTGGACTCTGTGTCCTTCTCTCCTGACAAGGTGGAGGAGTTTTTGTCAAACCTCGACTCTGATTCTGCAACTGGACCAGACGGCATCAGCCCACGGGTCCTAAAATCCTGCTCTGCCGCTCTATCTCACCCTCTCTCTGTTCTTTTCACCCTATCTTTTGCTCAAGGTCATCTGCCAGCATCCTGGAAATCAGCTAACATTACCGCTTTACACAAAAAAGGTGCAAAAACAGATCCTTGCAACTACAGACCAATCAGCCTGCTCCCATTTAGCAGCAAAGTCATGGAATCCATCATTGCTTCGGATATGAAATCTTTCCTCTTCTCCAATGGCTTGATCTCTGATCATCAATTTGGTTTCAGACCAGGTCACTCTACTCTGGACATGCTGCTTCTGCTGTCTCAGCAATGGATGGAGGTCCTCAATGCCAAACAGGAAATCAGAGCTGTCTCCCTTGACATATCACGGGCCTTTGATACGGTCTGGCACCCAGCTCTGCTCACCAACCTCTCCTCCTATGGTATCCATGGAAATCTCCATGCATGGCTTGCGGACTTCCTCTCTGGTCGTAGTCAACGTGTGGCCCTGAATGGATTTCTCTCATCTCCCCTACCTGTTCAGGCTGGAGTTCCCCAAGGAAGTGTGCTGGGCCCTGTGCTTTTTCTGGTCTTTATCAATGATCTCTCCGACTCTCTGGAAAATCCTCTCTATCTCTTTGCTGATGACTCCACTCTCTGCCGCTCCATTCCTCTTTCCTCAGATCGGCAGGCTGCAGCCTCCTCACTCTCTGGAGACCTGGACAAAATCACAGACTGGTCAAACAAGTGGAACATGTCTTTCAATCCTGACAAATCTCACTCTCTTACTATGTCTCTCCGAAAAGATCGACTGGACAACCCTCCCATCTACTTTCTCAACAATCCTCTCCAAGAAGTTCTGTCGCTCAAGCTTTTGGGTCTCACTATCTGCCATGATCTTTCTTGGGAAAACCACATTTCCAAGCTGGCCTCCAAAGCCAGTTGCCGACTGGGCATCCTCCGTCGTGCGAAGTCCTTCCTCGGCACACCTGAGCTGAGCTCCTCACCACATACAAGGCTTTCATTCGCAGCTCAATGGAATACTGTTCTCCCCTATGGGCTGGTGCTCCTGCCTCACACCTGGCTCGGCTTCACGCTGTTGAATCCAAAGCTTTCAAAATCATTGGAATCTCCCGCGATGAAGCTGTCTCTGAGGGCCTTTCACTCACTCACCGCAGGCAGGTAGGTGGTCTTTCTGTCTTCTACCGACTCCTCTCCGGCCTTGCTCCCCCAGCTCTCTCTGTGCTCTGTCCCCCAAATATTCCTACAGGTCGCACAAGATCTGCCAGCAACCCTCTGATGGTTAAACTGCCGAAATCTCGGCTCTCTGCTCACCTTCACTCTTTCATTCCTCTTTTCTCCCGCCTGTGGAACAAACTCCCACACTCCCTTCAATCCCTCTCCTCCCTCCAGGTCTTTAAAACAGCTGTTCACCACCATCTCTTATCTTCCCCCATCCATAACCTTGATCTTTTCTACCCCCACTAATTCACCCCAGATCCACCTTGTTTGAAATTCCAACTTCTTTCCTGGAAATCCTGGCAGTGTCCATATGTTTATACCTCTCCCACCCCCACCCCCCCTTCACATGCCTCCCCCCCAAAGCCCTCTCCCTCCCACAGATCTCTCGATGTCTCCATGTCTCTTGGGCCCTGCTCTCAAATGTTGTGTTTGTGTCCTTCCCCCTCTCTCCCCATCTTGTCTACCGCTCCCGATGTTATTTGTTTTATGTGTCTGTTTGTCTTTCTGTGTGATTAATGTTCGCTCTTTCACGAGCCTCGATCTTGTATACAAAAAAAAAAAAGAAAAAGAAAAAAAGAAAAAGGTGGGAGTGCATCAGGGGTCGGTACTAAGTCCACTACTATTTGTAGCTGTGATGGAGGTGCTGGCTCAGAACGTAAAGGAGGGTTTACCGTGGGAGTTGTTGTATGCAGATGATCTGGTGTTGATTGCGGAAAGTATGGATGGACTGAAGGAAAAGATGAACAAGTGGAAGGAATGTATGGAGACAAAAGGTCTGAAGGTGAACATAGGAAAGACAAAGGTGATGGCAAGTGGTAAAGCATGGTGTGGTGAGGTAGAAAGAACTGGGAAGTGGCCGTGTGCTGTGTGCAGGAAGGGTGTCGGAGTGAACTCCATTCAATGTACAATGTGCGGTGAGTGGTTTCATCAAGAATGTAATTGTCTGAGAGGGTCATTAACCAGTGTGGCAGCTACATTCAAATGTAAGGTGTGCACAGAGGGACCTGCAGATGGAGGAAATGTTGTGTTGGATCTTGGAGACGGCGTGAAGCTGGAAGGTGTGAAAACATTTTGCTACCTCGGAGACATGCTGAATGGAGAAGGTGGATCAGACTCGGCAACGTTTGCAAGAGTGAGATGTGCATGGAAGAAGTTTCGGGAACTGAGTGGCGTGCTGATGAGGAGGGGAGTGTCGTTGAAGCTGAAGGGAAAGGTGTATGCTGCATGTGTGAGAAGTGTTATGATTTATGGGAGCGAGACATGGGTAATGAACGTAGAGCAGCAACGAAGGCTGGAAGGAGTGGAAATGCGAATGGTTAGGTGGATGTGCGGAGTATTGTTGAGAGAGAGGAAGACAAATGATGAATTGCAAAAGTTGATGGGAATAGAGCTTGTGATTGATGCTGTGAAGAGGAACAGGTTGAGATGGTTTGGTCATGTGTTGAGGAAGGATGAAAGTGACTGGTTGAGAAGAGTGATGGAAATGAATGTAGAAGGAGGTAAAGGCCAGGGAAGACCGAGAAAGACTTGGCTAAAGATGGTGGAAGAAGAAATGCGGGCAAGGGGGTTAACAAGGAGAGATGCAGAAAATAGGGCAAAATGGAGAAGATTGTCATGGGGACCGCAAGGCTAACCCCCGCTCTAGCAGTGAAAATGGCCTTAAAATGCATGTTGTTGTTGTTGTTGGTCTTGTGTGTTAATCTCTGTCTGTCTGCATGTCAATCGCCTACAGGTCACAATTTTCAATCGATCTTCACCAAACTTCACCAAATGGTGGAGTGATCATAAGCAAGAAGCGTATTGTTTTTGGCATCAAAAGGTCAATAGGTCAACATAGGCCAAAGGTCACCAACTTTGTCAAATTTCTAAAATCCTCAATTTTCATCCGATTGACTTGAAATTTGAAGATAATTTGCATATTTGGTCACTGAATTCAACCACCAAGTATGTTTGAGGGCTGCATCGGCCAAAAGGTCAGCATAGGCCAAAAGGCCAACATAGGCCAAATTCCAAAAGTCCTCAATTATTATCCGATTAACTTGAAATAGTAAGTGGATTTGCATATCTGGTTACTGAATTCAACCACGAAGTATGTTTGAGGTCAACGTAGGCCAAAAGGTCAAAATAGGCCAAGTTTCTAAAATCCTCAATTTTCATTCAATTAACTTGAAATTTGAAGAGCATTTGCACATTTGGTCACTGAATTCAATCCCCAACTATTTTTGAGTTCAACATAGGCCAAAAGGTCAACATAGGCCTGAATTATAAATCCTCAATTTCCATCCGATCGAGTTGAAATTTTAAGAGGATTTTCATATCTGGACACTAAATTCAACCACCAAGTATTTTTGATGCCAACATTGGCCAAAAGGTCAATAGAGGCCAAGTTTCTCAAATCCTCCATTTTCATCTGATTGACTTGAAATTTGAATAGGATTTGCATACCAGGTCACTGAATTCAACCGCCAATTCTTTTTGAGGTCATCATAGGCCAACAACGTATTTTAGGGATATTTATTTGCACGATATATTTATTTTTTTGTCTGGTTTTTTTTCTTTTTGTCTGCACAGAATAAATATGATTTTCTCTGCAACCGTTGGTCCGATTGACAGGAAATTTTCACCATCGGTGCACCTCATGTAGAATTTGTTTAATGATAATTATGACATCATAGGTCACGTGGTACGGGCACAATCTTGGAAAAACCGAAAAACTTTGCACCTCCATCTCCCAAAGCGCTGCATAAACAAAATTGAGACATGGCTCATTGTAAAGAACTCCACGGGGAATAACATATGTAAATGATGATGTCAAAGGTTCCTCCATCATGACGTCATAATTCGACAAGTACAAAACTTCATCCGATGAAGATGAAATTTATTGAGCACTATGGATACATTGGTGGGGTTGGGGGAGGAGGAAATAATGATGACGTCTGGTCACGTGGTTCGGCCGCCATATTTGTTTGAACACAAAAGCTTTAAAAACCACTAAACATTCTGGCAAAGGTCTGCAATCTCTGATTTATCTTTCTTGTTTGTTTCACTTTGTATTCCATAATATAACATGTGGATACATATACATTGACCTGTTGAAATCAGTTTTTTCATTCATTTTGTAGAAATTTGAAAAGAACACGAGGGTGGCGGAGATGGTACGTGTGGCCCTAAAAAAGGCAAAGCCACTGACGCTGCTAGAAGAAGGTAGTGTGTGGAACATCTGGCAGATGAGCTATTTGAACAGGTGGAGACTTTACAGGTGAGATTTAAAATAGTTGACTTTTTGTGCCCCTAACCACTTAAAAGCTGCAATGCTTTTAACAAACTATGATTGAGAGAAGATAAGTGTCCCACGACCCTGCTATTGGTGTGCTTCCCCGCTTTCCACTATTCTGTTCTATGTTGTAGTTGGTCTACAATCCTCGACTTTGTATATGTTATTTTTAATGCAGCGCTCGCGACAAGAGATTTTAAAAAAGATGTTCGCTGTAGTTTTACTTTCCCAATGCACACAACAAGAATGAACTCCTGACTTAGTAGCATAACATAAGTGGTCCAATTTCAAATGTTCAGAATTTTTACAATTTCAAATGTTCAGAATTTTTCCATTTTTTAATGGTCAGAACACTCTTTTTCTTTGCAAATGCACTTGGCAGGTTTTGGCTTGTTAAATTGAAATTGTTAGGAATCGTTTTTCTGAAACTGTTTCTTAACCAAGCCTGACAATAGTATTTAATATTTAAAAAAACATGCACCATCTAAGCGTTATTGATTGGCTTATGCAGGTGCAGTATTACATGAATGACAATGACAGTTGTAATTGATGGGTAAAATCAACAATATATGTGATGAGTATCTAAGGTTACAACGTCATGAGACAAGCACTCAGATGATCAAGGTGAACAGTCAAACCGGGGAAGATGTAACGGGTGGGAGGGGGAGTGGAGTCTTAAGGAGTTTGAACCATCTCACCCCAGAGCCCTGCCCCCTCCAAGACATTTTACTTTTGCTTCTCTGAATTTGCTCGAAATGTTCTGCATTTCTAGCTGAACATAGGGATGTGGTGCAGTGGGTTTTTTTTTTTTTTTTTTGTATACAGAGTCGAGGCTCGTGAAAGAGCTAACATTTATCAAACAAACAAATCAAACAAACAAGCAAACAAAGTATATAAAAAGGGGAGCGGTCGACAAGATGGGGAGAGAAGGGGAGGAAGCACACAAACACAACATTTGAGAGCAGGGACATCGGGAGATGTGTGGGAGGGAGAGGGCCTGGGGGAAGGCAGGATAGGTAGAAAACGCAAGGACACCAAGGACTTTTTTTTTTTTTTTTTTTTTTTTTTTTTGTATACAAGATCGAGGCTCGTGAAAGAGCGAACATTAATCACACAGAAAGACAAACCGACACATAAAACATATAACATAGGGAGCGGTAGACAAGATGGGGAGAGAGGGGGAAGGACACAAACACAACATTTGAGAGCAGGGACCGAGAGACATGGAGACATCGAGAGATCTGAGAGAGGGCGAGGGCTTTGGGGGGGGGGGGCGTGGGAAGGGGGCAGTGGGAGAGGTATAAAACATATGGACACTGCCAGGACTTCCAGGAAAGAAGTTGGAATTTCAAACAAGGTGGATCTGGGGTGAATTAGCGGGGGTAGAAAAGATCAAGGTTTTGGATGGGGGAAGAAAGGAGATGGTGGTGAACAGCTGTTTTAAAGACCTGGAGGGAGGAGTGGGATTGAAGGGAGTGAGGGAGTTTGTTCCAGAGGCGGGAGAAAAGAGGAATGAAAGAGTGAAGGTGAGCGGAGAGCCGAGATTTCGGCAGTTTAACCATCAGAGGGTTGCTGGCAGATCTTGTGCGACCTGTAGGAATATTTGGGGGACAGAGCACAGAGAGAGCTGGGGGTGCAAGGCCGGAGAGGAGTCGGTAGAAGACAGAAAGACCACCTACCTGCCTGCGGTGAGTGAGTGAAAGGCCCTCAGAGATAGCTTCATCGCGGGAGATTCCAATAATTCTGAAAGCTTTGGTTTCAACAGCGTGAAGCCGAGCTAGGTGTGAGGCAGGAGCACCGGCCCATAGGGGAGAACAGTATTCCATTGAGCTGCGGATGAAAGCCTTGTATGTGGTGAGGAGCTCAGGTGTGCCGAGGAAGGACTTCGCACGACGGAGGATGCCCAGTCGGCGACTGGCTTTGGAGGCCAGCTTGGAAATGTGGTTTTCCCAAGAAAGATCATGGCAGATAGTGAGACCCAAAACCTTGACCGACAGAACTTCTTGGAGAGGATTGTTGAGAAAGTAGATGGGAGGGTTGTCCAGTCGATCTTTTCGGAGAGACATAGTAAGAGTGTGAGATTTGTCAGGATTGAAAGACATGTTCCACTTGTTTGACCAGTCTGTGATTTTGTCCAGGTCTTCAGAGAGTGAGGAGGCAGCAGACTGCCGATCTGAGGGAAGAGGAATGGAGTGGCAGAGAGTGGAGTCATCAGCAAAGAGATAGAGAGGATTTTCGAGAGAGTCAGAGAGATCATTGATGAAGACCAGAAAAAGCACGGGGCCCAGAACACTGCCTTGGGGAACTCCAGCCTGAACAGGAAGAGGAGATGAGAGAAACCCATTCAGGGCCACACGTTGACGACGACTAGAGAGGAAGTCCGCCAGCCATGCGTGGAGATTTCCATGGATACCAAAGGAGGAGAGTTTGGTGAGCAGAGCGGGGTGCCAGACCGTGTCGAAGGCACGTGATATGTCGAGGGAGACAGCTCTAATTTCCTGTTTGGCATTGAGGACCTCCATCCATTGTTGAGACAGCAGAAGCAGCATGTCCAGAGTAGAGTGACCTGGTCTGAAACCAAATTGATGATCAGAGATCAAGCCATTGGAGAAGAGGAAAGATTTCATATCAGAAGCAATGATGGATTCCATGACTTTGCTGATAATTGGGAGAAGGCTGATTGGTCTGTAGTTGCTAGGATCTGTTTTTGCACCTTTTTTGTGCAAAGCGGTGATGTTGGCTGATTTCCAAGCAGATGGCAGTTGACCTTGAGCAAAAGAGAGGGTGAAGAGAACAGAGAGAGGGTGAGATAGAGCAGCAGAGCAGGATTTTAGGACCCGTGGGCTGATGCCGTCGGGTCCAGTTGCAGAATCAGAGTCGAGGGTTGACAGAAACTTTTCCACCTTGTCAGGAGGAAAGGACACGGAGTCCAGGAGCAGCAGGGTACGACTGGGTATGGTTGGTACAGAGAGGGATGGGTTTGGGACACAAGATTTAGAGGCAAACACAGAGTTGAGGCATTCAGCTTTTTCACGTGCGGAGTCAGCTGTGTAGCCGTTTGAGGTAAGGGAGGGGATGGAGGGGGAACAAACACCAGAAACGGATTTGACCAGACGCCACCAGGATTTGGAAGAGGGAGACAGATAAGAGAGTTCGGTCTTGAGAACGGAGAGATATTGTTTCCTGGCTCTCCTGAGGGTGGACACACACTTGTTTCGGGCTTTGTGAAAGGAAATGAGATTTCCTTCCGTTGGATTTGCTTTCCAGGAGACGAAGGCAAGTTGTTTCTGGGCAACAGCCTCACCACAAGATTCCGTGTACCATGGACGGGAGGAAGGGTATGACAACTGAAGACGAGATGGGATAAATCTGTGCATGAGAGAGAGCAATTTACTTTGGAAGAATTCCCAGGATGAGTTGATGTCAGAGGTGGTAGAGATGGGAGACCAGTCCAGATGATTGATGGCTGCTTGAAGACCGTGCCAGTTGGCCTGAGTGAAATGCCAGACTCGTCTACGCTGAGCAGGCTCCCTGAGGATGGTCAGAGAGATGTCCACTTTAACAAGGACATGATCAGATGATCCGATCGGAGCAGAAGAAGAGCAGCAGACATTTTCAGGGAAGTTAGTCATAACCAAGTCCAGAAGAGAAGATGTTCCGTTGACTGAGATCCGGGTCGGGAAATTGACAGATTGTGTCAGTCCCAGTGAGTCGCAGAAGTCCTTTGCTGAGGAGCCATGGCTGGTGAGAGAGGTACCCACACCCAGCCAACTGGCATGATGACAGTTGAAATCACCACATATGAGGAAGAGAGAGTTGGGATGAGTAGATAGAAGTTGGTCCATATCATCAGACAGCGAGATGTAGATGGAGTCATCACTGTTTGGTGGACGGTACAACACACATATGAACAAGAGGTGGGAGCGAAGGGGAAGCCGTAGCCAGAGGTATTCCTGGGGGTGAGGTGGAGAGAGTGCAGTGCAGGGCGAGTGAGGAAGAGAGTTTTTGATAAAGATAGCAACCCCGCCTCCAGGACGAGGCTCAGGTCTATCATACCGGAGGAGGGAGTAGCCCGGGAGAGATACTATGGAATCAGAGACATCATAAAGGAGGAAAGTTTCTGTTAAGCAGATCACGTCTGGTTTGACAGAAGCAACCTGTATGGAGAGATCAGTTAAGTTTGAACGAAGGCCCCGGATGTTTGAGGTCCATACCGTTAATGAAGAGGAAGGGGGAGCATCAGATACAGAACAGGGGGGAGGAGGGGTAGGGTAAGATGTGGAAGAGGTGGAAGAGGTAGGGAGAGCTGTTGAAGGTGTGTCAGAGATTTCAGAATAGCTCGGAGAAAGGGAAGGATGGGGCGGACAAAAGGTTTGATGGTGATTGGGTGAGCCACAATGAGGTGTTATTTGAGGAGGGGGAAGAGCGAGGCAGAAGGTTGGGGGAGATGGAGGTGAGAGTTTGAAGGGGGAAGAAGCGGGGAGGACACTTTGAGGAGGGGGAGTGAGCGGGGGGAAATTGAGAAGCAATGAGGGTGGGGAGATTTGAAGGGGAGGGGTGAGGGGGGAGTTTGGGAGGGAAGGGACAAGGGGAGGGATTTGAAAGGGATGGGATATGGGGGAGATTTGGAGGGGAGGGGTGAGGCAGGAGTCTAGGAGGGGAGGGGCGAGGGGGCGTCTTGGCGGGGAGGGGTTAGGAGGTAGTTTAGGAGGGAGGGGGCAAGGGGGGAGATTTGAAAGGGATGGGTGATGGGGAAGATTTGGAGGGGAGGGGTGATGGGGAAGATTTGGAGGGGAGGGGTTATGGGGAAGATTTGGAGGGGAGGGGTGAGATTGGATTTTTGAAAGTGTACGATTTATGGGAAACGAACATTTATTGCAAAATGAGTTTCTTGTGATCTTCGAGTTAAAAATACGTTTAAGGACGCTGGATGGAGGATGGAGTGCAGGAGAGTTTAGGGAATGTAGAAAAAAGGCACTATAGGAGATGGATATTTTTTTTGGGATTAATTGATTTGGTGAGCAAGTCGAAAGCAGCCTTTTAAAGAAGAAGAAGAAAAAGGTGTTATAAAATATGACGGAATACATAACTTGAGGGGAAAGTGTAAACATTGAAGGTTAATGAGTGAAAACTATCTGGGGAAATGGGGGAGAAACACGTGGTCGAAGAACGAAACAACGAATAAGAATGAATAAACGAATGAGAACAGAGAAGGAAATGTTTTTTTTTTTTTTTTTTTTTTTTTTTTTTTTTTTTTTTTGAGTTGAGATTTACACAAGGAAGTAGGCTATGGGTGAAAAGCCTGGGAATACAGAGAACGAAAGTTATTGGATCACAAACGACGGACCACTGAGAGAAAAACAAAGCCTCAAGGTTGTACAGTGCACACTGTACAAGGCCTTGCTCGCGACACGGCAAACAGACGATCAATTTATGAAAGATAAACACCGAGAAACAACCAAAGTTGCACACAATAACTTCACACACCGAAAGATAAATACAGTTTCGACAAAATACAATTGTGAACAGACTTAACTTCGAAAAACGTGGAGACCGTGTGGAGCTTTGAAAATCCCTGCCGCCGTCTCCAAGATCTCGCGAGATCTGCCAGGAAAGAAGACAAAAGTCACCTCAAAAAAGTGGATTTGGGGTGAAATTAGCGGGGGTAGAAAAGATCAAGGTTTTGGATTGGGGAAGATAAGAGATGGTGGTGAACAGCCATTTTAAAGACCTGGAGGGAGGAGTGGGATTGAAGAGAGTGAGGGAGTTTGTTCCAGAGGCAGGAGAAAAGAGGAATGAAGGAGTGAAGGTGGGCAGAGAGTCTTGATTTTGGCAGTTTAACCATAAGAGGGTTGCAGGCAGATCTTGTGCGACCTGCAGGAATATTTGGGGGACAGAGCCCAGAGAGAGCTGGGGGAGCAAGGCCGGAGAGGAGTCGGTGGAAGACGGAAAGACCACCGACCTGCCTGCGGTGAGTAAGTGAAAGGCCCCCGGAGATAGCGTCATCGCGGGAGATTCCAATAATTCTGAACGCTTTGGTTTCAACAGCGTGAAGACGAGCTAGGTGTGAGGCAGGAGCACCAGCCCAGAGGGGAGAGCAGTATTCCATTGAGCTGCGGATGAAAGCCTTGTATGTGGTGAGGAGCTCAGGTGTGCCAAGGAAGGACTTCGCACGACGGAGGATGCCCAGTCGGCAACTGGCTTTGGAGGCCAGCTTGGAAATGTGGTTTTCCCAGGAAAGATCATGGCAGATAGTGAGACCCAAAAGCTTGAGTGACAGAACTTCTTGGAGAGGATTATTCAGAAAGTAGATGGGAGGGTTGTCCAGTCGGTCTTTTCGGAGAGACATCGTAAGAGTGTGAGATTTTTCAGGATTGAAAGATATGTTCCACTTGTTTGCCCAGTCTGTGATTTTGTCCAGGTCTGCAGAGAGTGAGGAGGCTGCAGACTGCCGATCTGAGGGATGAGGAATGGAGTGGCAGAGAGTGGAGTCATCAGCAAAGAGATAGAGAGGATTTTCAAGAGAGTCAGAGAGATCATTGATACAACAACAACAACATGCATTTTAAGGCCATTTTCCCTGCTAGAGCGGGGGTTAGCCTTGCGGTCCCCATGACAATCTTCTCCATTTTGCCCTATTTTCTGCATCTCTCCTTGTTAACCCCCTTGCCCGCATTTCTTCTTCCACCATCTTTAGCCAAGTCTTTCTCGGTCTTCCCCGTCCTCTACTTCCTTCTACATTAACTTCCATCACTCTTCTCAACCAGTCACTTTCATCCTTCCTCAATACATGACCAAACCATCTCAACCTGTTCCTCTTCACAGCATCAATCACAGGCAATATTCCCATCATCTTTCGCAATTCATCATTTGTCT
The DNA here is from genome assembly GCF_964187855.1 of Myxine glutinosa. Lineage (NCBI taxonomy): Eukaryota > Metazoa > Chordata > Myxini > Myxiniformes > Myxinidae > Myxine > Myxine glutinosa. The sequence continues at coordinate 49,813,899 of NC_136267.1, forward strand.
TCCTCTCTCTCAACGATACTCCGCACATCCATCGAACCATTCGCATTTCCACCCTTTCCAGCCTTCGTTGCTGCTCTACGTTCATTACCCATGTCTCGCTCCCATAAATTATAACACTTCTCACACATGCAGCATACACCTTTCCCTTCAGCTTCAGCGACACTCTCCTCCTCATCAGCACGCCACTCAGTTCCCGAAACTTCTTCCATGCACATCTCACTCGAGCAGCCGTTGCCGAGTCTGATCCACCTTCTCCATTCAGCATGTCTCCGAGGTAGCAAAATGTTTTCACACCTTCCAGCTTCACGCCGTCTCCAAGATCCAACTCAACATTTCCTCCATCTGCAGCTCCCTCTGTGCACACCTTACATTTGAATGTAGCTGCCACACTGGTAAATTACCCTCTCAGACCACTACATTTTTGATGAACCCACTCAGCACACATTGTACATTGAATGGAGTTCACTCCGACACCCTTCCTGCACACAGCACATGGCCACTTCCCTGTTCTTTCCACCTCACCACATGCTTTACCACTTGCCATCACCTTTGTCTTTCCGATATTCACCTTCAGACCTTTTGTCTCCATACATTCCTTCCACTTGTTCATCTTTTCCTTCAGTCCATCCATACTTTCCGCAATCAACACCAGATCATCTGCATACAACAACTCCCACGGTAAACCTTCCTTTACGTTCTGAGCCAGCACCTCCATCACAGCTACAAATAGTAGTGGACTTAGTACCGACCCCTGATGCACTCCCACCTTCACCTCAAACTCACCACTGTTCCTGTCCTTCGTCCTTACAGCTGTGCGCGCTCTTTTGTACATTGCCATCACTACTCTGATCAACCATTCCTCCACTCCTAACTTCCTCAATGCCCATGTCAATACTTTGCGTGGAACCCTATCGAATGCTTTCTCCAGATCAACAAACCCAAAAAACAACTTCTTCCTCTTATCCATGTACTTCTCCTGCAACTGCCTCACAATGAAAAGCGCATCTGTCGTTCCTCTTCCTGGCATAAATCCAAACTGCATTTCGTCAATCTTCACTTTCTTCCTTATCCTCCTCTCCAACACCCTTTCCAATACCTTCATTCCATGCTCCAATAACTTTATCGCTCGGTACGAGCCACACTCCAGAGGGTCACCTTTCCCCTTGTATAGAGGGACGAGGGTACTCAGTTCCCAATTCACTGGAATGCGGCCTTCTTTCACCACCAGATTACAGATCTCTGTCATTCTCTTCACACCCCAACTTCCTGCTGCCTTCAACATATCTCACGCAACTCCCGTCGGCCCTCCCGCTTTTCCACTCTTCATTGCTTTTATCGCTTCCTTGGTGTTGGGCTAGCGGCTAGGGTGCCGGCGTAGGATCCTAGGATCCTGGGTTCGAATCCCGGTCGATCGCTGAATTAACGCCAGGGGGGTTGACTCAGCCTGTCATCCTTCCGAGGTCGGCTAATTGAGTACCAGTTCACTGGTAATTCCCTGTTTGTCGTTAAAGGCGGCAAAAAGGGTTGGCGTCAGGAAGGGCATCCGGCCGTAAAACATTGCTTCAAAAAGGGGACCAAAAAAACAACAACAACCACGGTTCTCGAAAAAGGCCAACCCCCGCTTGCGGGGAAAAATGGCCTCTAAAGGTGGTTATTATTTTTTTTTTTTTATATTGCTTTTATCGCTTCCTCAACTTCCTTCTCAGTTATCTTCTCTGCCGGTCTTAAAACTGGGTTACTCTCTATGTTGCCATCCCATTCATTCTCTGTATTCAACAGCATTTCCATATATCTTTTCCATCTTCCTTTAATTCCATCTGGGTCGACAACGATTTGTCCCACTTCATCCTTCAAGCAACTCACCCCCATCACATCACAACTCTCTTTCGCTATGTGCTTTGCAATCCTGAATACTGCTTTCTGACCCTCTTCCGAATCCAAGCGTTCTCCGAACATTTTCCTACATGCCTCCTGCGCCTTTGCTACCTCTTTCTTTGCAGCCTTCCTGGCTGCCTTATAACTTTCATGCTCTGCTGTTTCTGCTCCCGTACCCTTCGCCTTCTGCCACTCTTTGAACTTCTTCCTCTTCTCGTCAATCCTCTTTCCAACTTCAACATCCCACCACCATGTTTCCGAGTGCCTCGGTGGTCCTTTTGTCCATCCACATACCTCACCAACGGCTCCCAACAGACGAGCTTTCATTGACATCCAACCACTTTCAAGCTCAACCACATCATCCTCTACCCTACTCAGCCTCTCTTTTAATGCCTCCCTTACTGTCACCTCTTTCAACCTCCACACCTTCATTCTCGGTTGGTACTTCACCCGCCGAGCTCTCCTCGCACCTTTCACCCTTATGTCGCAGACAACCAAGTGGTGCTGTGAAACAGCCTCCTCCCCCGGGATCACCTTTGTGTCCCGGAGGTGCCCCCTATCTCGCCGACGCACCATCAGGTAGTCAACGGTTGTCGTCGACCCACTTGACGTGTATGTAACAAGCTTATTGTCCTCTTTCTGGAACTGAGTATTACAAATCAACAAATCAGCTCCATCAGCAAACTCCAAAATCCTTTCACCTTCTCCATTTCTCACACCATATCCGTAACCCCCATGAACTCCCTCAAAACCATCCATACTCCTTCCCACATGTCCATTCAGGTCTCCTCCCACCACAACAACTTCCTCATCTTTCACGTTTTCCATCAGCTTCTCTATCGCATACCAGAACTTGTCCTTCTCTTCATCGCTTCGACCAACCTGCGGAGCATATCCCGAGATGACGTCCACCAAGAGCTTTCCAATCATCATTTTCACCATCATCAACCTATCACTCACTCTAGTCACACTCACCACACTGTCTACAAACTCCTCAGAAAACAGGACACCAACACCATTCACGCCCTCCGGGCACCCTTGCCACACAAACTTGTATTTCTGTCCCTGCCTACCCTTCACCATTTTCACACCACTTCCCTTCCATCTCGTCTCTTGCACACAACATATGTCCACTCTTCTTCTGACCAATACTTCCACCACTTCTCCTGATCTCTCTGTCATTGTCCCTACATTCCATGTCCCAAACCTCAGAAACCGATCTCCACTTCGGGCTGTACCCTGCCCATCTGTAGTTGTAATTGTCATGGTTCTCTTTTTGAGGCAATGTTTTTATGGCCGGATGCCCTTCCTGACGCCAACCCTCTTAGTCGTAGCTTACGGCACGCAGGGATACGGTGTACCTATTCTGACCAGGGTGCACACTGGGAAACGTTTAAAACATGGAAATTCTGGAGAGGGGGGGGGGGGGGGGGCGTCAGCATCACGGCTGCGGTTTAAACATATTCCAACAATATCCAAACAGAACCATGAAAACCATGTAAAAACAATCCGGGAAAAGTCTCCAAGCGAGAACGTGGATTTGAGAAAGAAGGAGCAGAGGCGTCAGAAAACGAGATACAGGGGGCGGGGCACAAGCCGAGACGAGGAGGAGAGCGAACAAGCACGTGTCCGGGAGGAGAGAAAGAATCAATATAGAATTCTTTGTCTCGGGAGGTGAGGCGAGGGGGAGAAAACAAAATAAAAGAAACAAGCAATACAGTAAAGGAAATAACCCAAACCGACAAAACCCCGAAGGGGGGAGGGAAGCCCCAAGTCACCAGGCCGCACACGAGGTACGACCCAGAAAACGATTAATTACACACAAGTTTGCACGAACCACAAACCAACACCAACTAGAAACACACAATAACACGTACACAGCAAAATAACCAGTGGAAATTTGACAAGGACAAGAATGGGAAAACACTCAAACTTCGATGCCGTGGAGAGCTCGAAGCACGCCTCACTCGCCCGAGGAACCGGAAGTCAACCCACACAGAGCATACTAAGCTATATATTTCTAACTGTTCTTGAGTGACTCCAACTCTCCCCCATCTCCCCCATCCCCCCCCCCCCCCCCCCCCGTCCCCTCCGTCCCCCCCATGAATCTATTGATGAAGATCATTGATGAATTGAATTTGATCATTGAATAGATAGAATTGAATTGAATTGATCATTGAATAGATCATTGATGAAGACCAGAAAAAGCACAGGGCCCAGAACACTGCCTTGGGGAACTCCAGCCTGAACAGGAAGAGGAGATGAGAGAAACCCATTCAGGGCCACACGTTGACGACGACGAGAGAGGAAGTCCGCCAGCCATGCGTGGAGATTTCCATGGATACCAAAGGAGGAGAGTTTGGTGAGCAGAGCGGGGTGCCAGACCGTATCGAAGGCACATGATATGTCGAGGGAGACAGCTCTAATTTCCTGTTTGGCATTGAGGACCTCCATCCATTGTTGAGACAGCAGAAGCAGCATGTCCAGAGTAGAGTGACCTGGTCTGAAACGAAATTGATGATCAGAGATCAAGCCATTGGAGAAGAGGAAAGATTTCATATCCTAAGCAATGATGGATTCCATTGATTTTGCTGATAATTGGGAGATGGCTGATTGGTCTGTAGTTGCTAGGATCTGTTTTTGCACCTTTTTTGTGCAAAGCGGTGATGTTGGCTGATTTCCAAGCAGATGGCAGTTGACCTTGAGCAAAAGAGAGGGTGAAGAGAACAGAGAGAGGGAGTGAAAGAGCGGAAGAACAGGATTTTAGGACCCGTGGGCTGATGCCGTCAGGTCCAGTTGCAGAATCAGAGGCGAGGGTTGAAAGAAACTTTTCCACCTTGTCAGGAGGAAAGGACACGGAGTCCAGGAGCAGCTGGGTACGACTGGGTATGGTGGGTACAGAGAGGGATGGGTTTGGGACACAAGATTTAGAGGCAAACACAGAGTTGAGGCATTCAGCTTTTTCACGTGCGGAGTCAGCTGTGTAGCCGTTTGAGGTAAGGGAGGGGATGGAGGGGGAACAAACACCAGAAACAGATTTGACCAGACGCCACCAGGATTTGGAAGAGGGAGACAGATAAGAGAGTTCGGACTTGCGAACGGAGAGATATTGTTTCCTGGCTTTCCTGAGGGTGGACACACACTTGTTTCGGGCTTTGTGAAAGGAAATGAGATTTCCTTCCATTGGATTTGCTTTCCAGGAGACGAAGCCAAGTTGTTTCTGGGCAACAGCCTCACCACAAGATTCCGTGTACCATGGACAGGAGGAAGGGTATGACAACTGAAGACGAGATGGGATAAATCTGTGCATGAGAGAGAGCAATTTACTTTGGAAAGATTCCCAGGATGAGTTGATGTCAGAGGTGGTAGAGATGGGAGACCAGTCCAGATGATTGATGGCTGCTTGAAGACCGTGCCAGTTGGCCTGAGTGAAATGCCAGACTCGTCGACGCTGAGCAGGCTCCCTGAGAATGAATCAGAATCAGAGAGAGATGTCCACTTTAACAAGCACATGATCAGATGAGCCGATTGGAGCAGAAGAAGAGCAGCAGACATTTTCAGGGAAGTTAGTCATAACCAAGTCCAGAAGAGAAGATGCTCCGTTGACTGAGATCCGGGTCGGGAAATTGACATATTGTGTCAGTCCCAGTAAGTCGCAGAAGTCCTTTGCTGAAGAGCCATGGCTGGTGAGAGAGGTACCCACACCCAACCAACTGGCATGGTGACAATTGAAATCACCACATATGAGGAAGAGAGAGTTGGGATGAGTAGACAGAAGTTGGTCCATATTATCAGACAGCGAGATGTAGATGGAGTCATCACTGTTTGGTGGACGGTACAACACACATATGAACAAGAGGTGGGAGCGAAGGGGAAGCCGCAGCCAGAGGTATTCCTGGGGGTGAGGTGGAGAGAGTGCAGTGCAGGGCGAGTGAGGAAGAGAGTTTTTGATAAAGATAGCAACCCCACCTCCAGGACGAGGCTCAGGTCTATCATACTGGAGGAGGGAGTAACCCGGGAGAGATACGAAGGAATCAGAGACATCATGAAGGAGGAAAGTTTCTGTTAAGCAGATCACGTCTGGTTTGACAGAAGCAACCTGTATGGAGAGATCAGTTGAGTTTGATCGAAGGCCCCAGATGTTTGATGTCCATACTGTTAATGAAGAGGAAGGGGGAGCATCGGATACAGAACAGGGGGGAGGAGGGGTAGGGTAAGATGTGGAAGAGGTGGAAGAGGTAGGGAGAGCTGTTGAAGGTGTGTCAGAGATTTCAGAATAGCTCGGAGAAAGGGAAGGGTGGGGCGGACAAAAGGTTTGATGGTGATTGGGTGAGGCACAATGAGGTGTTATTTGAGGAGGGGTAAGAGCGAGGCAGAAGGTTGGGGGAGATGGAGGTGAGAGTTGGAAGGGGGAAGAAGCGGGGAGGACACTTTGAGGAGGGGGAGCGAGAGGGGGGAAATTGAGAAGAAATGAGGGTGGGGAGATTTGAAGGGGAGGGGCGAGGGGGGAGATTAGGAGGGAAGGGACAAGGGGAGGGATTTGAAAGGGATGGGATATGGGGGAGATTTGGAGGGGAGGGGTGAGGGGGGAGTCTAGGAGGGGCGGGGCGAGGAGGAGTCTTGGAGGAGAGGGGTGAGGGGGGAGCTTAGGAGAGAAAGGGGCAAGGGGGGAGATTTGAAAGGGATGGGTGATGGGGAAGATTTGGATGGGAGGGGTTATGGGGAAGATTTGGAGGGGAGGGGTGAGATTGGATTTTAGAAAGTGTACGATTAATGGGAAATGAACATTTATTGCAAAATGAGTTTCTTGTGATCTTTGAGTCAAAAATACGTTTGAGGACGCTGGAGGGAGGATGGAGTGCAGGAGAGTTTAGGGAATGTAGAGAAGAGGCACTGAAAGAGATGGAATTTTATTTTTTTGGGGATGAATAGATTTGGTGAGCAAGTCGAAAGCAGCCTTTTAAAGAAGAAGAAGAAAAAGGTGTTATAATATACGATGGAATACAGAACTTGAGGGGAAAGTGTAAACATTTAAAGGTTAATAACATTGAAAACTATCTGGGGAAATGGGGGAGAAACACGTGGTCGAAGAACGAACGAACGAATAAGAACGAATAAACGAATGAGAACAAAGAATAAGAACAGAGAAGGAAATGTTTTTTTTGTTTTTTTGTTTTTTTTTTAGTTGATTTTAAACAAGGAAGTAGGCTATGGGGTGAAAAGACTGGGAAAAGCAGAGAACGAAAGTTATTGGAGCACAAACGACGGACCGCTGAGAGGAAAACAAAGCCTCAAGGTTGGACACTGTACAAGGCCTCAAAAGACATGACACGAATTAACACGATTTTCTATACAGGTATGAAAGATTTGCACCGAAAATCTTCCTCGGGACACACGATACGTACAACACCATAAAATAAATACAGTTATAACGAAAATACAAATGGGAACAATTACTTAACTTCGATTTTGATGGAGAGCGTAGACAGCTGCGAATAAACGAAACCTCACCGGCAAGACCGGAAGCGGAAGCAGTAAAGTCAAACCGGAAAAGAAACCGAATGGAACTGAGATTGTAAATGGCTTAATGCAATTTTTTTTTTTTTAAATCACGGTAAGGATAATCGTACTGATTTACAGTGCATTCAGAAAGTATTCAGACCCCTTCACTTTTTCACATTTTGTTATGTTGCAGCTTTATGCTGAAATCGTTTAAATTCATTTTTCCCCTCATCAATCTCCACTCATTCAGTTTTTCAGTTTTTTTCAGTTCAGTTTTCAATTCAGTGATATTTCAGTTTTTTCTTTTTAATAAATTTGCAAAACATTCTAAAATCCTGTTTTCTCTTCGTCATTATGGGGTATTGAGTGTAGATTGATACAACAACAACAACAGCAGGCATTTTAAGGCCATTTTCCCTGCAAGAGCGGGGGTTAGCCTTGCGGTCCCCATGACAATCTTCTCCATTTTGCCCTATTTTCTGCATCTCTCCTTGTTAACCCCCTTGCCCGCATTTCTTCTGCCACCATCTTTAGCCAAGTCTTTCTCGGTCTTCCCCGTCCTCTACTTCCTGCTACATTCATTTCCATCACTCTTCTCAACCAGTCACTTTCATCCTTCCTCAACACATGACCAAACCATCTCAAACTGTTTCGCTTCACAGCATCCATCACAGGCTCTATTCCCATCATCTTTTGCAATTCATCATTTGGCTTCCTTTCTCTCAACGATACTCCACACATCCACCGAACCATTTGCATTTCCACCCTTTCCAGCCTTCGTTGCTGCTCTACGTTCATTACCCATGTCTCGCTCCCATAAATCATAACACTTCTCACACATGCAGCATACACCTTTCCCTTCAGCTTCAACGACACTCCCCTCCTCGTCAGCACGCCACTCAGTTCCCGAAACGTCTTCCATGCACATCTCACTCGAGCAACCGTTGCCGAGTCTGATCCACCTTCTCCATTCAGCATGTCTCCTAGGTAACAAAATGTTTTCACACCTTCCAGCTTCACGCCGTCTCCAAGATCCAACTCAACATTTCCTCCATCTGCAGCTCCCTCTGTGCACACCTTACACTTGAATGTAGCTGCCACACTGGTTAATGACCCTCTCAAACCACTACATTTTTGATGAACCCACTCAGCGCACATTGTACATTGAATTGAGTTCACTCCGACACCCATCCTGCACATAGCACATGGCCACTTCCCAGTTCTTTCCACCTCACCACATGCTTTACCATTGCCATCACCTTTGTTTTTCCGATATTCACCTTCAGACCTTTCGTCTCCATACATTCCTTCCACTTGTTCATCTTCTCCTTCAGTCCATCCATACTTTCTGCAATCAACACCAGATCATCTGCGTACAACAACTCCCATGGTAAACCCTCCTTTACGTTCCGAGCCAGTACCCCTATCACAGCTACAAATAGTAGTGGACTTAGTACCGACCCCTGAAGCACTCCCACCTTCACCTCAAACTCACCACTGTTCCCGTCCTTCGTCCTTACAGCTGTGCGCGCTCTTTTGTACATTGCCATCACTACTCTGATCAACCATTCCTCCACTCCTAACTTCCTCAATGCCCAGGTCACTACTTCACATGGAACCCTATCGAATGCTTTCTCCAGATCAACAAACCCAAGAAACATCTTCTTCCTCTTCTCCATGTACTTCTCCTGCAACTGCCTCACAATAAAAAAAGCACGTCTGTCGTTCCTCTTCCTGGCATAAATCCAAAGCCCGCTCGGAGTTTGCAAAAAAGCACCTAAAGGACTCTCATACTCTGAGAAACAAGATTCTGTGGGCTTTCATGTGTCTTTCACTGAGGAGAGGCTTACGTCTGGCCACTCTGCCAGAAAGCCCAGATCTGTGGAGTGTTGCAGTGATGGTTGTCCTTCTGGAAGTTTCTCTCATCTCCACACAGGATCTCTGGAGCTCAGCCAGAGTGACCATCGGGTTCTTGGTAACCTCTCTTACCAAGGCCCTTCTCCCCTGATTGCTCAGTTTGGCCGGGCGGCCAGCTCTCGGAAGAGTCCTGGTTGTTCCGAACTTCTTCCATTTAAGAATTATGGAGGCCACTGTACTCTTGGGAACCTTCAATGCAGCAGAAAAATTTTTGTAGGCTTCCCCAGATCTGTGTCTTGACAGAATGCTGTCTCTGAGCTCTGCAGGCAGTTCCTTCAACCTCTTGGCTTGGTTTTTGCTCTGATATGCATTGTCAGCTGTGAGACCTTATATAGACAGGTGTGTGCCTTTCCAAATCATGTCCAATCAATTGAATTTACCACAGGTGGACTCTAATCAAGGTGTAGAAACATCTCAAAGATGATCAAGAGAAATGGGAGGCATCTGAGCTAAATTTCAAGTGTCATAGCAAAGGGTCTGAATACTGATGTGAATGTGATATTTCAGTTTTTTCTTTTTAATAAATTTGCAAAACCTTCTAAAATCCTGTTTTCTCTTTGTCATTATGGGGTATTGAGTGTAGATTTATGAGGGAAAAAAAGAATTTAAACGATTTCAGCATAAGGCTGCAACATAACAAAATGTGAAAAAGTGAAGTGGTCTGAATACTTTCTGAATGCAGTGTATATCAGTGTTAAAAACACAAATGCATTTTGGGAGATTTTGGCACATGCATATACAGTTGATCCTGGTTGACATTGTGATTACGTGTTCTTGAAAAGGTGTAAACGATGTTAAATGGAGAATTTTATCTTGGAATAATTTATGTAAATAGGGAGGGGGGAGGGGTGGAGAAAGGGGTAGGTTCATTCGCCCATGTTAAATGCATCACATTTAACTGAATTCACACACTTTTCATTGTTTATATATTCTGTATTGTCACACAATTATATATTCTGTAATCTGTAAAGGCTAACCCCCGCTCTAGCAGGGAAAATGGCCTTTAAAATGCATGTTGTGTTGTTGTATATATTCTGTATTGTACATTGGAATTAATACAGTACATGGACTCTCCGGTTTACAAACATCTGCTCAAATGAACATTGTACTTTTTAATCATGTTTCATCTTTCAAATATTCGGTCCATTCACATAAACACGGCTTTACATGGCTTTTTTGAGCATGCGCTTCGTGCTAAATGAATATATAATAATGGCTATATAATATGCATTTTGCTAATTTCTGTGCCTAGTTAGTTCATACATTAAGCTGTGTTTCATGTCACATAAGATTCGCATTTGTTTCATTCTAATCTGAAGATCTTACAAGCTTTTGTGATCATTGGCAAAATATTCAAAGGTTAGAAATGCTGCCCAAAAAACATGCAGAGACTTGCAGAGGTACCTATTTATACCCCTTTGCCTGGCTGACCCCACAATATGGGAATAATTGGGGCTGTTAAAGTGATACATGAGCAGATATTAATCATCATCTGATGTATATTGTTTGCACGATTCACTGATCAAGATTACAATCTGACTTAAAACGAAAATGTCATTTTATGTCACGTCTTCAGGGATGAGGAAGGGCTTTTGTTGGAGTTCCAGGTAGGGGGCTCGAGGTGTTGGAGACATTAACTAAGGAATGGCTAGGGAATGAATGAATGAATGATCGTTTTAAGGCCATTTTCCCGCTAGAGCGGGGGTTAGCCTTGCGGGCCCCATGACGATCATGGTTCCCTGTTTGAGGCAATGTTTTTATGGCCGGATGCCCTTCCTGACGCCAACCCTTGGTCACGCTCTTACGATGCGCAGGGATACGGTGTGCCTATTCTAAATCGGGGTACACACCGTGATCATTCATCCCAGCAATCTGGTACTCAATTTGCCGACCTCGGAAGGATGACAGGCTGAGTCAACCCCCCTGGCGTTAATTCAGCGATCGACCGGGATTCCAACCCAGGATCCTAGGATCCCAAGCCAGCACCCTAACCGCTAAGCCAACACCAGGCTGTTTGAATGGAAGGGAAGGGAAGGAAGTAGGGAAGTGTTTGAATATTTTCAAATAAATTAAAGGTAGTCAGCACTAATTTACAAAAGGGAGATCTTGTTTAGCAAATTCATTAGTCAATAAAAACAGCTAAGAAAGCTGAGAGAATAAAAAGTTCCATGGCCGTTACAGCCCTGACGAGTTACATGTACATACATTTGAGTAGGTATGAGAAGTAAATGCAACATAAATTTATTTTTGGTGGGAGCAAAGCAAAACATGGATGAAGCTGACAAAAATAAATGATTTAAACAGCTTTTCAGAACATGCATTGCAATAAATGAAGCCTTTGTAACTGGGACTCCAAAGTTTATAAGTGAATGTGGGACAATTGAAACCAGTTGAAGTAATATTACAGTGACTTGAGATTTGCTTGAGACTTCGCTAAATTGTTTTCTTGACATCTCTGGTGACAGGATGTTTGACTGAGAGTTTTTAAGTACCGTAGTCAAATAGTGCAAGGATCAGTGCTTGAACCTTTTTTTTATTGCGTAGCCTGTAGGGCAATGCCGTCTGGAACAGTGTTTATCTGTCCTTCTGATCTATGTATTTATGTATGTATGTATGTATGTATGTATGTATGTCCCTTCTGCCTGCATTTTGTGGGATTATTCCCTTTAAAATTATTTTTCTCTGCCTCCGTTGGTCAGATTGACACAAAATTTTCAACATAGGAGCAGCTCCTCCTGTAGAATTTGTAACGATAATTATGATGCTTTAGATCACATGGTCAAAGTGCCATCTTGGAAAAACTTTGGACCTCCATATCTCCGAAACCGCTCCATAGAAAAAATTGAAAGGTGGCTCATTGCAAAGTACTCCGCATGGGGAATAACATATGCTAATGGTGTCATAGATGCCTTCATTATGACGTCATAAATCGACAAGTAGAACGCTTGATCCAATCAGTATGAATTTTTTTTATATGATCTAGGGATAAATTGGGCAAGAAAAAAAAATTGTTGATGTCGTTAATCCTCTCATGGTACCACACCACTGCTAGCAGCCTCTCTTCCACTGTAAATGGACTGGTGTCTGCCATCTTGGTTTAATGTATTATTTGTATTATCTGAAAAGAAAAGAAAACAGTATAAATACATGGTATAAACAAATCTTGTATAAGCAGCTAAAACAATGTCCTTGGACTTATGGCTCACCCTCCAGAAGGCAGCCATAGGTAAAGCTAATGGGGTTTTCAGTTGTTTTCGTTGGGAGATCAATTGTAAATCAAGAGATAGTGTTTACACTATAGGATTCTAGGCAGGCCTCATCTCCAATATCATATATAATTTTGGTCACCATATCTGAATACAGATATAGTTGCCATAGAAAGAGTTCAGCATAGAGCTAGTAGATCTGAGGCTAGCTAGAGTACCGTAAGCGATGAGAGGCTGAAGGAGACCAGACTTTTTACATTAAAAAGGAGGCAATTATAAGGGGATAGGAGAGCGATGTTTAAGATAATGAAATGTATAGACAAAATAAGTACAAAAAGTTTTTCACCGGAATGGACAATGACAGGACCAGGGGCCACAGTCTGGGAGTAAACTAGAGGAGAATTAGGGCAGTAATATGACAAGGGACCATTACTTAGAGAGTAGTTAATGCATGATATCCATGGTTTGGAGAGTTTGTTGTAATTTATGAGATCTCTTCTCATCTGTGTATCATCATACATTAATCATCTGAGCAAAATTACTTGTTATGAATGACGTTTTTCTTTCTCTCTTTTACTTCACCTTCCCACAGTGCTTGGCTGACGAGGTTTAAAGACAACCTTCTGCAGCGGAGAAGTATGCTTGAGCAACGTGTCGAGGAAACCGCTGCTGTGATCAAGACATGCAACGAAGAGAGAGACTTATTCATATTGAGGGGTGCCAAAGTCATTGGAATGACAACAACAGGTGGCGATCATGAAATTATGTGGAATTCAGCAACACTAGTCGAGATAACCAGATTGCACAGTAATAGATGGAGCTAGGCAAGTGTCTCTCACAATCACAATCGTTCAAGGAATCGAAGACGTGGATCAAGGAAACTTGGTTCATACCTGTATATGCTCAAATCCGTGCACTCGCACACACTGCAAATGTTGCTGATTGTACATATGATCTAAGCAGTGAATTTAGCAAGAGTGACAGCACATGATGGTTTGCAATTTTTGAAAGGTACCAGGGAATATTTTGAATGTAAAACAACATGCATTTTAAAGGCCATTTTCCCTCCTAGAGCGGGGGTTAGCCTTGCGGTCCCCATGACAATCTTCTCCATTTTGCCCTATTTTCTGCATCTCTCCTTGTTAACCCCCTTGCCCGCATTTCTTCTTCCACCATCTTTAGCCGTCTTTCTCGGTCTTCCCCGTCCTCTACTTCCTTCTACATTCATTTCCATCACTCTTCTCAACCAGTCACATTCATCCTTCCTCAACACATGACCAAACCATCTCTACCTGTTCCTCTTCACAGCATCAATCACAGGCTCTATTCCCATCATCTTTCGCAATTCATCATTTGTCTTCCTCTCTCTCAACGATACTCCGCACATCCGTCGAACCATTTGCATTTCCACCCTTTCCAACCTTCGTTGCTGCTCTACGTTCATTACCCATGTCTCGCTCCCATAAATCATAACACTTCTCACACATGCAGCATACACCTTTCCCTTCAGCTTCAACGACACTCCCCTCCTCATCAGCACGCCACTCAGTTCCCGAAACTTCTTCCATGCACATCTCACTCTTGCAACCGTTGCTGAGTCTGATCCACCTTCTCCATTCAGCATGTCTCTGAGGTAGCAAAATGTTTTCACACCTTCCAGCTTCACGCCGTCTCCAAGATCCAACTCAACATTTCCTCCATCTGCAGCTCCCTCTGTGCACACCATACATTTGAATGTAGCTGCCACACTGGTTAATGACCCTCTCAGACCACTACATTTTTGATGAACCCACTCAGCGCACATTGTACATTAAATGGAGTTCATTCCGCCACCCTTCCTGCACACAGCACAGGGCCATTTCCCAGTTCTTTCCACCTCACCACATGCTTTACCACTTGCCATCACCTTCGTCTTTCCGATATTCACCTTCAGACCTTTTGTCTCCATACATTCCTTACACTTGTTCATCTTTTCCTTCAGTCCATCCATACTTTCCGCAATCAACACCAGATCATCTGCATACAACTCCCACGGTAAACCCTCCTTTACGTTCTGAGCCAGCTCCTCCATCACAGCTACAAATAGTAGTGGACTTAGTACCGACCCCTGATGCACTCCCACCTTCACCTCAAACTCACCACTGTTCCCGTCCTTCGTCCTTACAGCTGTGCGTGCTCTTTGGTACATTGCCATCACTACTCTGATCAACCATTCCTCCACTCCTAACTTCCTCAATTCCCATGTCAATACTTTGCGTGGAACCCTATCGAATGCTTTCTCCAGATCAACAAACCCAAGAAACAACTTCTTCCTCTTCTCCATGTACTTCTGCAACTGCCTCACAATGAAAAGTGCGTCTGTCGTTTCTCTTCCTGGCATAAATCCAAACTGCATTTCGTCGATCTTCACTTTCTTCCTTATCCTCCTCTCCAACACCCTTTCCAATACCTTCATTCCATGCTCCAATAACTTTATCGATCAGTATGAGCCACACTCCAGAGGGTCACCTTTCCCCTTGTATAGAGGGACGAGGGTACTCAGTTCCCAATCCACTGGAATGCGGCCTTCTTTCACCACCAGATTACAGATCTCTGTCATTCTCTTCACACCCCAACTTCCTGCTGCCTTCAACATATCTCCCACAACTCACATCGGCCCTCCCGCTTGTCCACTCTTCATTGCTTTTATCGCTTCCTCAACTTCCTTCTCAGTTATCTTCTCTGCCGGTCCTAAAACTTGGTTACTCTCTATTTTGCCATCCCATTCATTCTCTGTATTCAACAGCATTTCCATATATCTTTTCCATCTTCCTTTAATTCCATCTGGGTCGACAACGATTTGTCCCACTTCATCCTTCAAGCAACTCACCCCCATCACATCACATCTCTCTTTCGCTATCTGCTTTGCAATCCTGAATACCGCTTTCTGACCCTCTTCCGAATCCAAGCGTTCTCCGAACATTTTCCTACATGCCTCCTGCGCCTTTGCTACCTCTTTCTTTGCAGCCTTCCTGGCTGCCTTATAACTTTCATGCTCTGCTGTTTCTGCTCCCGTACCCTTCGCCTTCTGCCACTCCTTGAACTTCTTCCTCTTCTCGTCAATCCTCTTTCCTCCTCATCCCACCACCATGTTTCCGAGTGCCTCGGTGGTCCTTTTGTCCATCCACATACCTCACCAACGGCTCCCAACATACTAGCTTTCATTGACATCCAACCACTTTCAAGCTCAACCACATCATCCTCTACCCTACTCAGCCTCTCTTTTAATGCCTCCCTTACTGTCACCTCTTTCAACCTCCACACCTTCATTCTCGGTTGGTACTTCGCCCGCCGAGCTCTCCTTGCACCTTTCACCCTTATGTCGCAGACAACCAAGTGGTGCTGTGAAACAGCCTCCTCCCCCGGGATCACCTTTGTGTCCCGGAGGTGCCCCCTATCTCGCCGACGCTCCATCAGCTAGTCAACGGTTGTCGTCGACCCACCTGACGTGTATGTAACAAGCTTATTATCCTCTTTCTGGAACTGAGTATTACAAATCAACAAATCAGCTCCATCAGCAAACTCCAAAATCCTTTCACCTTCTCCATTTCTCACACCATATCCGTAACCCCCATGAACTCCCTCAAAACCATCCATACTCCTTCCCACATGTCCATTTAGGTCTCCTCCCACCACAACAACTTCCTCATCTTTCACGTTTTCCATCAGCTTCTCTATCGCACACCAGAACTTGTCCTTCTCTTCATCGCTTCGACCAACCTGCGGAGCATATCCCGAGATGACGTTCACCAAGAGCTTTCCAATCATCATTTTCACCATCAACCTTTCACTCACTCTAGTCACACTCACCACACTGTCTAAAAACTCCTCAGAAAACAGGACACCAACACCATTCACGCCCTCCGGGCACCCTTGCCACACAAACTTGTATTTCTGTCCCTGCCTACCCTTCACCATTCTCACACCACTTCCCTTCCATCTCGTCTCTTGCACACAACATATGTCCACTCTTCTTCTGACCAATACTTCCACCACTTCTCCTGATCTCCCTGTCATTGTCCCTACATTCCATGTCCCAAACCTCAGAAACCGATCTCCACTTCGGGCTGCACCCTGCCCATATGTACTTGTGATTGTCATGGTTCTCTTTTTGAGGCAATGTTTTTTAGGCCGGATGCCCTTCCTGACGCCAACCCTCATAGTCGTCTCTTACGACACGCAGGGATACGGTGTACCTATTCTAATCCAGGGTACACACTGGGAAACGTTTAAAACATGGAAATTCTGGGGGTGGGGGGGGGGGGGGGAGGGAGAGGGCGGCGTCAGCATCACGGCTGCGGTTTAAACTTATTTTAATAATATTTAAACAAAACCATGAAAAATAATCTGGGAAAAGTCTCTAAGTGAGAACGTGGATTTGAGAAAGAAGGAGCAGAGGTGGAAGAAAAACGAGATATAGGGGGCGGGGCACAAGTCGAGACGAGGAGGAGAGCGAACAAGCACGTGTCCGGGAGGAGAGAAAGAATTAATATAGAATTTTTTTGTTTATTTGTTTGTTTTGTTTTTTAAAAACGTTGGACAAAGGGTAAGATGTTCGTGAGAGGTAGGGGGGAGAAAACAAGAAAACAAAAATCAAAGAAACATGCAGATACTATGAAGGATAGAACTTATATTCACAAAATACTGACGGGGGGGGGGGGGGGGGGGAGGGGAGGGAGCCTGGAAAGACCAGGCCGTGCATTAGGTGCGAATAAAAAACGACTAATAATTACAAAACTAAATAGAGATACACAATAAAATAACCAGTGGAAATTTGACAAAGACACGAATGGGAAAATACTCAAACTTTGATGTTGTGGAGAGATCGAAGCAAGCCACGTCGCTCGTCGCTTAAATGTAAAAAGCAAAAAAACAAACAAAACAAAAAAAAACACATAGTAGACTTTTAATCATTGTATTATTGTAAAAAAAACAAAAAAAGATAAAAATCATTGTAAATAAATAATTGTCTTTTTTTCTTTTTATCATTACTCAAACCACTTCTTATAATTGCTGATGTGCTTCACGATGCCGCCTCATCTGGGACTGCATCAGGATAGTATTAATCAATTAGCTATTCCTGTGAGTTATTTCATTTGTTTGGAATTAATATATCTATATATATATTTGTGCAGTGTCTGACCTGTGTTGTCTTGTCACTGAACTACTCCCTCAAACCCTTGTGAAATCGTACCAAACTTCTGGTATGCACATATCTCTCCCGTGTGTATGTCCTTCGGGTATTTTCTTTTGAAAAATGTTCCAATTTTTTTTGGAGGGAGGGTTAATTATGGGGAGGATGGGTGCCGGAGTGTCAATGTGGTGGTGTCGGAAGTATATGCAGGGGTCCCAGCCCTCCTATTTTTCCTATTTATTCCTACTTTTTAATAGGATCCTATAAATCTCCTATTTTTTGGTGGAAATTCCTATTTTTCCTATTTTTTAACCCTCAATGTTCCAAAATTTAAATTGATATATTAATTAGTAGAATTTCTGTATCTAAGCGTCAGAACAGACATTCCTATACCAATCGTCAGCCATGGAATTGCTTTCTGGGTCCATAATCGCAAGACAAATTTCCAAAACGACTTTAAGCTCAAATCCCCGAAGAACATATGTCTCTTTGTCTTTTTCTCGAAAACCGTTTGTTCGATCGATTTCACAAGTGGTGAGTGCATTTTTGAGGACTCAACAAAGTGCAGTGTTGAGGAAAAATTGAGTATGCAGTGATGACGTCACAAATAAATACTGTACGAAGTGGAGGCATGTCGTTTACACCATGGTGTAAAGTACGTGTTGTTATTGATCTCGACTGGAAATGATATGTATATCTTATGTATATTATGTTATTGTTATTTTTGACTTTGTCCTAATATTAAGTATATCCTTCCAAACAATTGTTTTACCTTTATGATTCGTGCTTCATGCTATTCAGTAACAGAATTATAAAAGATAAAATGAGATGAAAATAATATAACTATGTTTATCACGCATTTCTCTTGGATTATCTCATATACTTTGTGAAGAATGACTGAATGATACCTTGACCATTATCATTGTCCTTTGTCTTATTTCAAAAGTTCAGCTGAGCTCAATTTTTAAGGTTTGTACTTTACTTAGAGTAACAAAACCAACTGTGAACTTTGCGGTTATTCAGTTATTACTAACAACCTTTCCCTAAAGATTCTACCTGAAATTGAACTTTTCTACTAATTTGCTAAACATTGACATTTGATACTACATGTTTAACTCAATCTTTCGCTTATTACAATGAGATTGTATTTTGCCTAAAACTAATAGTATTTGGCAAAGAACTAATTCAATCGACAATTCACACATTTCATCATTTAATTGCAGATAATAAAGAAGGACCACGACACAAAATAGGGATTACAACTTAATTCTGTATACTTTCGTGTGGTAGTTGCATATTCAGCTTTTAACAAAATTACAGTAGAATTAAAATTTACATACGCAATGCTGCACAATAGGTAATGCAAGCAATGTAGGACAATAAAAAAACAAACAAACAAAAAACAATAAAGACTGTTAAAGTCTTGTTGTTTCATAATCTTCTGAAGATAGTACAACAACAATACCAAAGATACATAATTGAATTGTCATCGCTTAGCTTGAACTCAGATTAGTGTTCAAGCTATTCAGCAGTGGAGAAAATGCAATTATCGGGTGGTAAACATGTTAGGACATGTTATTTATCATCTTTCTTGTTTCAGGTATAATCTGCAGACCGGTAAGAAATTTGTTGATTTGCCTTTAAATTACTTTGTTTGTTCTCATTATTTTACTAACTTATGTTTCAGTTTTGAAAAAAAAAACTGTTTGGTTCACAGTTCTTTCCACTTCATGCGTTAACAGGTTAGGATTTTCTATGCTAATTCATTTAATCTTATCTCATATTTGTTTTCTTTTTGACAGGTATACTCCCAGCAGTATAATGCCTGGTGGGAGAACTAAATTTAACCCAGAGTGGTTGAAAAGTGGACATGGATGTAGGCTTTCTGACTGGTGTCAGCCTAGCAAGTCCTCAGTGTTCTCAGCTTACTGCTCGTTGTGCCATTCGGAAGTGAGGTGTGACAATCAGGGTGTGAAACAACTGACACAACATGCCCAAAACAAAGGGCACCTGAAGCGTGCGAAGGAACTGCTGGGTGGGTCACAGACGTTGCTGACATTCGTTCAACCATCAACTTCATCTGCTTCAGCATCAGGGTCAGCTTCTACAGATGAGCCAAGTCGTGCAGCTTTAGTCTGTATGTCCAAAAAAGACGCTATTACAAAAGCAGAACTTCTATGGACATTGAAAGTTGTTCGTTCGAATCTGAGCTACTCTTCCTGTGACGGTTTGAAGGATCTTCTGCAGGCAATGTTTCCTGGTGTTATCCCGGATGGTTTCTCAATGAGCTCATCGAAAGTTTCATATCTCATTAGCGAAGCCACAGGTCCTTATTTTCAGGACATGATAGTCACTGATGTTAAGAATTCAGCTTCTGGCTTCAGCCTCATGTATGATGAAACCACCAATAAACAGAACTTGAAGCAACTAGAAATCCGTGTACGGTATTGGTCTGATGCCGAGGAAC
The DNA here is from genome assembly GCF_964187855.1 of Myxine glutinosa. Taxonomy (NCBI): domain Eukaryota; kingdom Metazoa; phylum Chordata; class Myxini; order Myxiniformes; family Myxinidae; genus Myxine; species Myxine glutinosa. The sequence continues at coordinate 49,834,039 of NC_136267.1, forward strand.
AGATATTAGTATTTCACCTCAAAACTTACCTCATGGGTCATGCAACTGGAGAAGATTTGTCCAGGAAAATAATCTCTGCCTTGGATGAATCGAAACTGCAGCTTCAGGATATTATCATGCTCGGCAGTGATGGGCCTAATGTGAGCACCACTGTGTGGAGACAGATTGACAAAGCCATTCTCGACAACAGGGGCCCTGGTCTCCTTGATGTAGGGACATGTACTCTCCATACAGTACACAATGCTTTTGCCAAAGGACTTGCAGAGTACTGTGGAAACCTAACTGAGCTTGCAGTGGACATTTTCTACTGGTTCAAAGGCTCTGCTGCTAGATCTGTTGATTTTCAAGACATTCAGCATAAATTGGGTGCTGTTCCAAAAAAGCCTTTGAAGCATGTCGAGTGCAGGTGGTTGACACTGGGACCTGCAGTGGAGCGGCTGATAGAGATCTGGGAATCTCTCAAAGAGTATTTCTTGGTATTTCTTCCAAAGCAGCAGCCAAAGGACATGTTTAAACCCAGGTACAAAAGAATCAAAACAGAACTACAGCGACCGGAAATAAAAGCTCAACTGCATTTCCTGAAGTTCTTGGCAGCAACATTTGCAGAGTTCCTCACCTTCTTCCAGTCAGAGCAACCACTTGTGCACATTCTATATGACAAACTCCATGACCTGCTCAAAAAACTGATCAGAAGAATTATGAAGACTCCTTCAGTTGATGCTGTGAAAGACATCTCAAACCTTGATGTTTCCATTGTTGCAAACCAGCTGGAGAATGAATCCATGGGTGTGGGAGAGGATACCCGACGGTGTATCGCTAAGTTGAAAGTCTCTGAGAGGGAAAGGATGTATCTTGGGATGAGGAAGTGCTACCAGGCAGCCATAGTACACCTACAAAAGAAGCTTCCATTGACAAACAAAATCCTGAAGAATGCCAGATGTCTGCAGCCACAAAACAGGACTGCTGCATGGTCTCTTGAATCAGCCAAGAGCCTGTCCAGACAGCTGAAGAGGAATATTGACAGTGACAGCATTGCAGATGAATGGAAGGTGTACCAAGAGGAAGCCATTCCTACTGACTGGTCCCAGGAAACACAGGAGAATGAAGAAGAAGTCTGCATGAAGAGAGTGGACAGTTACTGGGGAAAAGTGTTGGCTTTAAAAGGCTGTACGGGAAACTGTAAATTCCCCCAAGTGAGACAAATGAAAAGGATTGTCCTTGCACTGTCTCACGGAAACAGTGACGTGGAACGCGCGTTCTCAATCAGTGGGAAAAGTGTCACCAAGGAGAGAGTTAGTCTGAGCGAGGCATCAATCAATGGTCTCCGTGCAACAATGGATGGCATGAGATTGTATGGTGACCGGCCCGAAATGGTCCCAGTCACAAAGGGACTCCTCTCGTTAGGACGTTCTGCTCACATGCACTATATGCAGAGACTTGAAGAAGAACGAAAAGCCAAGGAAGATGAACAGAAAGCCAGGGAGAAAACCAGGCAAGAGAAAGAAGAAAGAGAGAGAACAGCTAAGATTGCTGTAGAGAAGGCAGCGGAGCTGTCTCGTAAGAGCGAGGACTTGAAGAAAACAGAGAAATCTCTGGCAGCAAAAGAGTCATCTCAGCAGATGTCACTGACTGTTAGCAACAGTCTGCTTGATCAAGCAAATAAAAAGCTTAAGGTGGCGCTTAAGAAAGGTGACATGACTGAAATTGCAGTAGCTCAGGCCATGCTTGAGTCTGCTCAGAAAAAGATTCAAGAGACACAGACTCGTATGGTGGAAACCAGGGAGGCGCAGAGAAAAGTGGAGAAGAAAAAGCAGACTTTGATAGAGTCCATGGTGGCTGCCAAAAAGAAGAAGTCATAGTTTTTGTTGTCGATGTTAAGACGGGTGGGCCCAAGTTCATTGGGGGTGTGTCCATGCCCATACATGTACATGTATTTGCATAAATCTTGCAGCAATAAAGCTACCGATGTTGTTCCAATGCTGAAATCTGTGCTATTACTTCCTAGTTTTTTCCTATTAAACTCCTATTTTTTGTGATCAGAATTCCTATTTTTCCTATTATTTTGTCAATCAAAGTGGCTGGGACCCCTGTATATGGTGTAAGTGTGGTGGAGCTGCGTCGTGCACCAGGGACTCCATGGCGTCACTGCACCCTCGCCTTGCATTCCCCTCGCTTTGTTCTGGACCAAGCACAGCTTGGCCTGGACCCAGCGTGACCCAGTGCAGTTTGCCAGGCATGACTTTAAGGCCAATGCAGTACATGCGAGTGCCTTGGGTTTTGGCACGATTTATTTTCGCAGGCGTTCATGAAACCTCTTTGAAGCGGTTTCACTTCAACAGGGACCTTTACTTTCAACAGGGCATCTGTGAAGAGAATGAGCCCGTGACAGCCTCAGATTTTGGTGCGATATTTTTTCTCAGATGTTCATTAAACCTGTTGGAAGCGGTTTTGGTGCTGTGAGGAAAATGTGCTTGCGATACTGTGAGATGCGGCAGATGGCTTGTAGAAAAGACCATAATGAGAAAAATGACTTGGGATTTCTAACCACACGATCGCAATGCAGATCTATCAACACAGTATACTATGAAATAACTGCTTTAAGTGTGTGTATCGCTTTGGGACTCCTGAAAACCATAACTATATATTTGTACATGGAAAAGAAAGAGCAGACTTAGCATCAGATCAAACTGATTATTGTCTGCAACGTTTCCAGGGGCAGCCAAGCATCGAAATCTGCTGCAGCAACTAAAACCTCGGATCATCATCGTGGAGGAAGCAGCGGAGGTTCTGGAAGCACACGTATTTACAGCACTCAACTCAGAATGCCAACATCTCATTCTCATTGGGGACCACCAACAGGTATGCAAGTCCCTGCCACTATTGTGATTTTGGGCACATTGTAGTTTCCTACTCGTTTCCAGTTCACGTTGAGTGTAAGCTCTTTGACTTATGTCCCCTGTGTAGTTTTACTTATGTTGAAAAAAGGAAGCCCGTCTTAACACCAAGATTGATAATACTCTGAATTGTTGAAGTAGGAGGATAAACAGGAGTTTAAGGTAATCAATTGGGCATTCCAGATGATTCTCAAAATGAACCGAATATCAAGAAGCTTCTCACCAGAGTTGGTGTATTTCCAGTTTCTGATGTCCTCAGAGTAAATTGCTGTGGCCGGAAATATTTTGTGCCGTTTTTGCAACCGAAGTGCTTCGATCCAGCAATCAAGCCGTGTGTGACATCATTACTATATGCACTCATGTGTGATACCAATGTGATATTGTGATCTCAGGGTGCCCACGTGTTAAATTAAGTGTCTTCTGAAAGGAAATTGGATCTGGGATTCAGTTGTGTAATTCAACAGTCATTTTGATGTTTCCAAACTGGCTGTCTGAAGGAATGGGGATACAGTAAAGAGTAAAATGTGATTTGGGATGTGGAGTAGGGTTGTTAGGAGGGGTGTTTGTCATTGTGATTTGAGATTGGCCTTCAACTCTGCTGCAGAGTTGAAGGGAAAACCAGTTGAAGGGAAGGGAAAACCACTTTCCTGGGAAAACCACATTTCCAAGCTGGCCTTCAAAGCCAGTCGCCGACTGGGCATCCTCCGTCGTGCGAAGTCCTTCCTTAGCACACCTGAGCTCCTCACCACGTACAAGGCTTTCATCCGCAGCTCAATGGAGTACTGCTCTCCCCTCTGGGTTGGTGCTCCTGCCTCACACCTAGCTCGTCTTCACGCTGTTGAAACCAAAGCGTTCAGAATCATTGGAATCTCCCGCGATGACGCTATCTCCGAGGGCCTTTCACTTACTCACCGCAGGCAGGTTGGTGGTCTTTCCGTCTTCTACCGACTCCTCTCCGGCCTAGCCCCCCCAGCCCCGTCTGTTCTCTGTCCCCCCAAATATTCCTACAGGTCGCACAAGATCTGCCTGCAACCCTCTTATGGTTAAACTGCCAAAATCAAGACTCTCTGCTCACCTTCACTCCTTCATTCCTCTTTTCTCCCGCCTCTGGAACAAACTCCCGCACTCTCTTCAATCCCACTCCTCCCTCCAGGTCTTTAAAACAGCTGTTCCCCACCATCTTTTATCTTCCCCAATCCAAAACCTTGATCTTTTCTACCCCCGCTAATTTCACCCCAAATCCACTTTTTTGAAATACCAACTTCTTTCCTGGAAGTCCCTGGTGTCCTTGCGTTTTATACCTATCCTGCCTCCCCCCAAGCCCTCTCCCTCCCACACATCTCCCGATGTCCCTGCTCTCAAATGTTGTGTTTGTGTGCTTCCTCCCCTTCTCTCCCCATCTTGTCTACCACTCCCATTTTTATATACTTTGTTTGCTTGTTTGTTTGATTTGTTTGTTTGATAAATGTTAGCTCTTTCACGAGCCTCGATTCTGTATCCAGAAAAACAACAAAAAAAAACGTAAAGAATCAGCTTAAAGTATTGGATTCCTCGCATCACAATAAATTGAATTATAAATACGACATTTTATGGAGAAGAATGGAATTGGGATTTGGGGAAGGAGGTTGTGGGATTTGTTTATGTCCATTACCTGTAGTTTAAGCCTGGTGTTGGCCTAAGATCCTAGGGTCTTGAGTTCAAGCCCCTGTCGTGCCATTGAGCATACGGGTCAACTCAGCCCATCATCCTTCCAAGGTCGGCAAAATGAGTACCAGCTAGCTGGTAAGGGGGCATTGCATCAACTGCACAGCCATGCCTCCAGAAAATGATGCAGCCAAGTATCCCCAGACTGCATATGAATAAATGAAAACCTGTAGTTTATTTCTCTCATTTTTGATTTTCTAGGACTACATGTTTGCAAAATAAGATATTATCTTGTTGTTGGCTGACAAACTTTGCTGTTGTTTTTTACACTTAAACTTTGGGCAACAGCCTAATTTTTGCCAAACATGTGCTGTGACTAAATCATCTTTTGTCTTTTCTTTCTTAATCATAGTTTCAAGATTGCTGTAAAAATTCTAGATGAATAAATTTATGTGGGAATCTTTACTGATTGCTTTGTGTGCCAGCTCCGGCCAAACCCCACGGTATACGAGCTGGCAAAAGACTACCACCTGGATCTCTCGTTGTTTGAGCGCATGGTGAAGAACAACATTCCTTACGTCACACTGAATACCCAGGTAACACGAGAAACGATGCTATTCAATTTGTGTGATGTTCAAAGAGAGAGATGTCTGATACAACCAGACGTAGAGCGTTTGCTCTGAGTTTGGAAGGTTGGTGGCTTCTAACGTGGAGAAAGTCCATAATGTAGTGATTAAATTCCGCGTGGTTGGACACTATTATTAAGTGTACGCATTGACAGAATCGCTAAAATGCTTTGTCTGTTGTGAGTTTGGTCACTTAAACCAATTCTGTCTTCAAATCGCATCCGCTTCAGCCGGGGAGACCGCCACTCTGGCTAATACGGTTCCACACGTTATCGTCAATGAACCTGCAACACTTACTGTCTCAGATAATGTAACGTCAATCCCAAAGGTCGCACGTACCTCAAGTGTTTGGGATGGGTTTCGCTTATTTCCTCGTTGAGGAAGAGGCAAATAGCTCAGGAGGGACCTGCTCCTCATAAAGGAAAGAAGATGGTTTTGGCTGATAAACAAATATTAATGTCGGACACAACTCCAGGTTTATCTGACACTGTATCCATGAGTAATCAGTGAGTCCCTCTCAAGTGAAGATATCGACCACTTGCCGGTAGATCAAGGTGAATATGACTTTCTTCCAGAGATAGGTAAAGAAAGTGCAGTCTTGATTCTTTCTCGTGGTAATAAGAATGAGCCACATAACGACCCCACTGTAAAATGGCCAAAAACTGCCCCCATACTCCCCCATCGGTGCCCTGATTTAACCACCAATGACTTCAATTGCAGATATTTCCACACTGACTTCCCCTGAAGACATGCCAAAGGTTAAAGAAGAACTTCATGTTGGCAAATCTGTGTTAGAATCTGACCCTCCTGCCCCTCCTCCCGCTACATTACCGGAGGTTGTATCAGAGCCTCCCACCCTCCCTACTTCATCTAAAATAGAGCAGGCTGATACCTGATCACCACAGAACATGAGTATAGCTTGTGAACTGGAAATTGAGAATTTTCCAGATAGTGCTTCCAATATGTCAGAAGAGGAATCACATGACATTGAGAAAATCCCCACAAACTGTTTTAGGCGAGCGGTGTAGGGTGCTTTTGGGTCGAGTACCCCTCCGCATCTTAGAACAAAACACAACCTATTTTTTCTTCAAGGGGGATGTCTGGGGAGTTAGAAAGTCATGGTTGTGAATATGAAAGCATTGCACATCACTCCGAGAATCACATTTACATATATATATATATATAATAAATGTTGACGCCAAGAGCCGATTTGACGTAACAGGTTTTTTGCCTTTATAGGCATCAATATTGATGCTATATGCACAAATGTGGTATTAAAATGTGCAGGAAGATAAGACACACTCAATAAAATAGGATTGAGGCTTAACAAATAACTTTTATTGGATAGAAATGACAAAATGTTGAAATTAAATGCTGCAAATTCACTTCGGTTTCATCGATAAAGTGGGACAAATACATTGTAATTTCAGAAATATTAGCTTCATAGTCATAAAGTTTATGTTCAAATTTCCCCTGTTCATTTGTGTATATCACATTATTAAGCAAAATGTTAATATCAATGATACTGATAATTATATTGTCTAAATCTAACGTCACCCCCCCCTAATATTTTACCAACATCCAGAAATCGCAGTAGTATATACATGTCATTCTGATGATGCTCTGAATGAAGTCGAACTATGTTCAGTCACTGTCATCATCGCTGCTGTCACTGAAGATAAGAGAATTGTCTGTGTTTGGGCAACCATCACCATTACAGGAGCAAAATTCAGTGCATGTCAGCCCCGCTCTCAGGCACTGACAGGCTCTGGTCTGTGAACAGTCCTCATCCATGCAATACAGATGTGTGAGATCCCGAACCTCTTTTGGGGCCGCTTCTTTTTTGAACATGACGGGCTCGAGTTTGTTATCTCTCAGCTGCCATGCATGGCCATCAGGCTTCCAAAGAACTGGCTTTGCTACGTGACTGTGAACCCATATTGCCACCTGGTAATTGGCGCGTCTGACGTGTTGTTCAAATGCATCATCGGTGGGTGGGAAGAGACATGCAGCCTTATCACTTTTGCATGCATAATCATAGCGTAGCTGGTCCAGAGAGTGGCACGATTTGCTCTTCGATCCATACAGCAGTAGTGCATACTTCATGGCAGTGAGGAGTACCTCGGATACATCACTGGACTGACCCAGCTGTGACAGTGGTAGCAAGTCTCCAATGTTCTGCAAGAGCTTGCTGTAGGCAGTTCGCTTGCCTATCCTGAAGAGTGAGGAGGTACTATCGCAGCCGCTAAGAGCGTGGGATGCTGGTAAGCACAGTGAAATGTCTTGCCCAATTTTGTCAGTTATGCTGCTGACAGGAATCAACCTCTGGCGATTCGTTGCTTTGCTACAATGACCGGCATTCATGTACACATTGCAGTTGCCGAGCATGCCCTTGCCACAGTAGTATATTAGAAGAATTAATACTTCCCTATCATCGCATCTAACAATGATCCTCGAGTGTGATTTAGCGAGATCGATGGTATGTAGCAGGATCCGTGTGTCGGCCTCCTCATGGGTGCTGAACAATTCAGGTTTTTCCTGAACTCCTGTTTGCTCAACAAGTTTAACCAGCTGACCATCTTCGAACCCTCCTGCCAATGTAATCGACTGGTGTTCCCCGAGGAGCTGTGGAGCAGTTTGTGTCAAATATTCGCAGATGAACTCAACAAGTGCTGATTTGTTTTTGGCGTTCTTCAGGAATTTTCTATAGTTTGGAACTCGGCGACGTCCACTGATGACATAGCTAGGGGTTGTCTCTCCACACGTACGGCGGTCTCTTTCCAGCTTCTTAATGGAGAGCTGCGCATCATAGCGATCAAAGACCAGAGTTACTGATGCCACTCCTAGGTTACCGGCTAACAGTGATTCAATTCTTTGCATTACTGCAAGTCCTCGATCATCAAATGTGTCAAACTGTACTTCATCAAGTGCCTGAAGTAACGCCATCCCATCGATGACAAATGCAGTGTCATGCTGGTCAGACCCTTGCAACACCTGGATTTCTTCAGAATTAGATTCTAACTTCTTAGCTAAATCTGCCTTGCTTGTCTTTCGCATTGTCCCGTCATCATTGAAGTGAGAAGGTGGCACAGGTGCTAGTTCATGTGTCAGCACCTCTTCCAGGCTGACATCACGGTGCTTTGACACAGCCAGCAGCCGTCGGAAAAGTACTTCCGAAGCAACCATCATCTTGTCTGTCTTGTTGGATTTTAGGGGCTTGGACATGTTGGTGAAAGTTACAATCTTCGACTGTGTTTCTGTGTCCCAGAAGCTGATGGTCCTGTCAACCAGGAGATGCTTTTCTACAAAGGTAATGTTACGTTTCTGGGCAACTTCCAGGAAATGTCCCAGTCCATTGGATACTTCTTGCGATGCTACTTGTCCAGTTGTGACATTTACTAGCTCATCAGGTACCGCATTAGGTCAAATGGATTCTGCAAGCTTTCTACGTATTGCACGATCTTGATGACGTCTTGCTCATCCCTTGCCATCCTTGTCTTGCCGTGCTCAGCATGGTTCTTGATAGCTGTTTGTTTGCTGCTGTCACACACTTCCTTAAAGGCCTCTGAGTACTGTGCAGTAATGTGCCTAGTCACCATCCAGCGTGTGAGGGCACCTTTCCGTAAGGTAAACCCGATGACACCTCCCTGGCTCTTCCCCTCGCGGTTTATCGTCTGTTCAAGTGCCTGGTCACTAGAAACTGCATTGAACCGTCTAGAAGACCTGCGGACAACAAATCCTCCATCTAGCAGGTATTGGTAGGACTTTGGGTGTTTGACTTGCAGTGATATCATATCATTCAGATATCCAGGCAAATATTTGATATAGTTGCCTCTATCAGCAGCTCGACACCAAGGTATAGTCTCACAGATGGCGATGAGATGCAGCTCGAACAAGCCATCCCGCTCTGCTCTCAGAAGTCGCAGCAAGGTGCCCACTCCCTGCATGAATGTGTCCCAGTACACGAAGGTAGCAGACTGTCTCCTTCCAGTGGTTGTGAACTCTTGCTGGAGTGCATGTAATGTTTTGATGTGCTCTGCCTCCAGCTGTTCGGTGAGTGTTTGAGCCGATTCCCTGTCTGCAACCTGGAAAGCATTCTGGATTTCTCCCACAAGCTTGCACATGTCATCTTTTTGCAGCACTGTGTGATCCTGCTGTTGTAGCCATGCCCAAAATGCTTCCTGGTATAACCGGTACAATGCCTCCAGTACCAGCTTCATGCCCCTGTTGCCTCGGGACACCTGTTTTCCTTGAAGCATGAGCCTTGCAGTTGCAGGAGCGTAGACACCAGAGTCGACTAGCATGGAAAGGAGACCCCCATCCCCATATAGCTTTCCAATGCTTGCTATATATGCCATGGCTAAGTGCATACCACCAAGCCTCATTGTTAGCTTTCCATCCAAAAGAGCAGGCTTGTTCCACAGGATCTGTTGGGCCTTGCTGTGTATAGCAAGGTCAGCAGTGACAAGGATGTGAGGTTGCTCAAGTTTGTCAGCAATGGACCAATCTAAGCAGGATTGTATAGATGGTAGTAAGGTCTGTTGGAGGGGCATGAATGAAAGGTAACTAGCATGTGGTGGCGACAGGCAAATTTCGCTGTGATAAGAATGCATTATATGCTGTCCATGATGGAACACATTATTTACCATCATTTGTTTTGCGAGAAACTTTCCACCCTAGATCTTTACATTCGGCTGTTTTGATTTCTGGGCTGTGTTTGTTAATATTCAGTATTGATGAATCGCTGATAGATGGGGGCTCTGGCCGTTTGGCAGGTTTGTTGTACCTAAAAGAGACACATCATATTGATATTGCACATAATTTAGTTTAAGTAATATGTGTACAAAATTCCACCAATCTATAACTACAATGATAAGTTGACGACTTTGAAAAGCTCGCTAAAACCCACAACCAAGCAAACCAAACACCATAATGTCTTCTTACCAAATTCAAATTTCCAGTATAAACACTGAATAAGCTGCAAGTACCGAAGTACAGTTACTAAAATAAATAAATAAAATACCATTCATGATTAGCAATGAATACTACTATGACAGACATTAATTTCCTAAATTCAAATATATAGCTTATCTATTAGGTACCTCTCGAGAACATCAGAGCCTGGACGAACTCTATCAGAGGCAGATAGCGACTTCTTTGGCAGTCTAGGGATGGAATGGCCTTCGCATTGGGCGACTCCTCTGTGGAACAGTACGGCTGCCATGGCATGAGTAGTTGACTTTCCATCCAAAGTTGCTTCATTTTGGTCAAAGTTATCAATGGTGCCGTCGATGATAGGATAATCATCAATGACCCTCAGGTTTTGGAGTCTTTTGGGTATGTAAACATCCTCTGATCTACTTGTCTGATCAATGGCAGCAGATGTGAGGAAACGCCGTACTTCGTCGTATGATACACAGTGACCCAGTGAATGAAGTAAGTCAATGATGTTCTTACTTCCAAATGCGTGATGTACTTTTAAGGCTAGGTCCAGGGTTTTTGCTGTGTACACATTTTGGTTCTGTGATATTATGTCATGACATATGGCGATCGTTTTCAGGTTGCTTTTTGAAACACCCTCGTTGCTACAGCTAGTTATATTCGTGTATGACTTCTCACTGAAGCACCACTGAATGAAGTCATACATAGCATCTGGAATGAATTTGGCATACTGCTCAATGTTTGTGTCTTCAGCTGGTGCATAGACACCAATTGCATGCTTGATGTCAGCCATGTGCTTCCTCAGTATGCCAGCAGCAGTGTGCAAGATAGGGTTTTCATTCACTGGTTCTGCTTGTGCTGTAGAAACCAGTTTTTCATAGTCATCATCATCGTTTGCATCTTGCAGAGCAGTGGCCTTTTTTAGTGCATCACCCAAGGTCACAGAAGAGGAGCACACAATGTCAGTACAACCATATAATGTAACACAGACCAACTGATCACTGTAATATTTGGTTAATCGTTCCTTCAATTTCCAGGCGGTGTACTGCTGCGCATTACTGGCACCCAATTCAACTAAATAGTTGATGAACTGTGCTTTCAAACTGGCAAGGGTTGTCACAGTCTTTTTTTTGGAGAAGACAGTTTGGTCCAAATTAATTTTAAGTTCATCAAAGGCTACATCGTGTAATGTAACTGCTGCTGACTCTCCTGACTTGTTTTGCGCAGCAGCTATGTTGAGGTCTGTTATATAATGTCCATAGCATAATCGGTGGTATTTGGCATCATAGGCAAACAAATCTGAATACAAGAGCATTCGCATATGAATGGTGTCGTCTTTTCTTTTGTGGGCCGCTGCAAGAACCTTTTCTCTGGTGGTCTGTCCGATGCCTTTGGAAATTTGTGTAAGCTTTTTTCTATTTGAAGTGTTCCGTTTGCCACAAATGAAACAATCATTCCTGATGTCAAACCCGCTTGTTTCACTTCTCATGAGCCTTGAAGGTTCCGTAGAGATGGACTCCGACGTACACGGTTGTTGTTCAGTATCGGTAGATTGGCATTTAGGCAAATTTGACTTGCTGGTGTAATTGGCACGACATGATTTATGGAAAGCCACTTTCAGATTCAGGCTTAAAATCTCTTGTTGCAAAGGCCAGAGTGCTTCATAAACATCATCTTGTCTCAGCTTACTTGCTTTTAGAATTGCATTCAAGCCATCAGCAGTTGGGTTCTTAACCACATGGTCCTTTTTCGGGTCAACAGTTTTGGAGCATATGATACAATGGTCCGTATCGATTTTTCGACGTTTCACAGCTGGTGCTTCCAAATCCATGGTAGAAGGGTGATGACCATTGTCAGAAAAGTCCATCTGGAAAGAAATATAGCAAACCAATTGTGCATTTTATGACATGGAGACAGTTGAAAGCTGAGAGGATTGTGTCATCAGTCACATGACATGAGGGGATGTCCCGAAGTTATTTATAGCTTTTACTTTCAAGTACCTGTAACTCTTTAAATAATGGTCAGACAGTTTAGGTATGTATTAGGCACTAATAGGAAATCATATATGGGGAATCATTTGCCACCATCAGATTTGACCTTGGAACAAGGGATCAAGGTCAAACTATCAATGGAGCATGCAATGCTGGGGTCAAGGTCACCACAGGTCAGAAACAAATTGCCTCCATGTCTGAAATAAAACCTTGGGGTATGTAGATTATATGCTGAAACTGCCATGCACATAAAATGCACAATACCTTCCATATATGACCTTATCTGCCCCACTACTTGATGTTTTGGTGGTATTGCGATTTGTGAATTTCAATAAAATATTAGGGGGGTGACATTTGATTTTGACAGTATAATTATCAGTATTATTGATATTAACATTTTGGTTAATAATGTTAAATACACGAATGAACAGGGGAAATTTGAACATAAACTTTATGACTATGAAGCTAATATTTCTGAAATTACAATGTATTTGTCCCACTTTATCGATGAAACCGAAGTGAATTTGCAGCATTTAATTTCAACATTTTGTCATTTCTATCCAATAAAAGTTATTTGTTAAGCCTCAATCCTATTTTATTAAGTGTGTCTTATCTTCCTGCACATTTTGATACCATATTTGTGCATATAGCATCAATATTGACGCCTATAAAGGGAAAAAACCTGTTACGTCAAATCGGCTCTTGGCGTCAACATCAGCACCTATTATATATATACAGTGATCCCTCGTTTATCGCGGGGGTTACGTTCCAGAACCCCCCGCGATAGACGAAAATCCGCGAAGTAGCGACCATATTTTTATTTTATTATTTATATATATTTTAAAGCTTTATGACCCTCCCCACACTCTTATTAACCTTTCCCATACTCTTATAAACACTTCCTATACTCTTAAACACTTTTTACACTCTTAAACATACGTAATTTTAACAACATATAAAATTCTAATGGGTACTCACCATTGAAGATACTGTAGCAACCCGTGGGTTCCCCAAGCAAGACCAGCATCAGAATCTCCTTGCTCCAGCCGGTGACGTCACCGGCGGGGATCCCCGGCGTCAGAGTGGCTGGTCACGTGACCGCCAAAGCGTGCCGCGGGTGCGGGTATAATCAGCTACACCTGTTGATCACGTGACCGCCGAAGCACGCCACGCTTGAGAGGCGTGGCTTTCGGTTTCGGTTTCTGGTTGTGCTTTATAATGCAGCCCGATAAATGGGCTTTTCAGTGTTCCCGAGTTGGTTTTGAGAATAAATATCTTCTCGGACGAGTTTGTGTCTTGCCCGTCATTTCGTCCGTATCAAGCAAGATCCCCGGCTCTTCAATACTACAACTTGCGTGATGAAGATGATGATGAATTAGCTGTGCAGTGCTGATGACGATGAAGGTGATGACGATGATGAATGTACTGCACAGCCAGAAAGAGCATTACAGTTACCCATTACGTGGGTAACTAGCGTAAGTGGAAGCTGCCGCATCTGCGTTTTCCATACGCACGACTCTTTGTCTCTTTGTCGACCCTTCTACTGTACACTATGTACAGTATTTTATTTCTTGTAATATGTTTTAATTACTGTATTTTTCTTATTTTTTTGCGTTTTTTAATTTTTTAGGCTAGAAAATGCTTATTTTACCACAAAAATATTTAAAATAATAGTATATAAAAATACATTTATACCGCAAAATCCCGCGATATAGCGAAAAATCCGCGATATAACTTTACATATACCAGCGAGAAAAACCCGCGATGTACCGAAGCCGCGAAAAGTGAACCGCGATATAGCGAGGGACGACTGTATATATGTAAATGTGATTCTCGGAGTGATGTGCAATGCTTTCATATTCACAACCATGATTTTCTAACTCCCCAGACATCCCCCTTGAAGAAACAATAGGTTGTGTTTTGTTCTAAGATGGGGAGGGGTTAGACCCATTTTATGGCCCCTTTTGAGATTTCACCATTAGCCTATTTCTGACGTCTTTCCATCGCAAATCCTCAAGTTTCTGAACAAGACTATCAGGAAGAGACCGATTGATATTAAGGATCATTTTTATGATTTGCATGGTATTTGCATTGAAAATTTGCATTGACATTCTCCATACAACATATAACAAGCATTATGCAGCAACATATAACAAGCATGTATGTAGCAATATAACAAGCATGTATGTAGCAATATAACAAGCGTGTATGCAGCAATATATAACAAGCATGTATGTTGCAGTATATAACAAGCATGTATGTAGCAATAATATAACAAGCGTGTATGTATCAATATAACAAACGTGTATGTAGCAATATATAACAAGCATGTATGTAGCAATATAACAAGCGTGTATGTAGCAATATATAACACGCATGTATGTTGCAATATATAACAAGAAAAAGAGCAATCAGATTGCAAACCCTCGCCAGGATGTATTTTCAGTGGTTTTAACGGCTTTTGTGTTAAAACAAATACGTGACCGATGACGTCATCATTATTTTTTTTCTAAACTAATTTATTCCTAGATTATGCTCAATAAATTTCATCTTTATCGGATGAAGTTTTGTACTTGTCGAATTATGACGTCATAACGGAGGGACCAATGAATGACATCATCATTAACATATTTTATTCCCCATGGAGAGTTCTTTACAATGAGCCATGCCTCAATTTTTTCTATTCATCGCTTTCGGAGATATGGAGGTGCAAAGTTTTTCGTTTTTTTCCAAGATGGCGGCCGAACCACGTGACCGATGACGTCATAATTGTAATTTTAAAATTCTATAGGTGGAGTTGCACCTATGGTGAAAATTTCCTGGCAATCGGACCAACGGTTGCAGAGAAAATCATATTTATTCTGTGTGGACAAACAAACAGACAAACAATCAAACGGACTCGAATGCAATACCCTCTCCTCTGGCGAGGATAACAAGCGTGTATGTAGCAATATAACAAGCATGTACGTTGTAATATATAACAAGCGTGTATGTAGCAATATATAACAAGACTAGAACGCCACTCAGTAGAGCGCATACTCCCGCCGTGGGTCAAGTTGGAATAATACGTTTTGTTTAACATCCCCTCTCCCCAAAACAATAAATGAAAAAGAAAGTAGGCCCTAACTGTCAGAGAATTAATTTTTATATATCTCGGAATTAGAGGAGAAAAACATCATTTAAGAATAAGAATAAAAGCTTTAATGCAGTAAAACAGAAAAAAAAAATTCCTGGATCTGGAATAATATCCTGAGCTTCACCAAAAACTAATAAATTCTTCCTTATCCCAAGGGAAATCATCCCACCAACTTTCATACAAATCCGTTCAGAACTTTTCCAGATATCTTGTTCATGAACACACGAACACACACATGGACGGACACGATCGAATGCATTACTCCCTGGCGGGAGTAAAAAAGAGCAATCAGAGATTGCAAACCCTCGCCAGGATGTATTTTCAGTGGTTTTTAAGGCTTTTGTGTTGAAACAAATATGGCGGGAGAATCACGTGACAGATGACGTTTTTTTTTTCTAAACTAATTTATTCCTAGATTATGCTCAAGAAATTTCATCTTGATCAGATGAAGTTTTGTACTTGTCAAATTATGACGTCATAATGGAGGCACCTATGACATCATCATTAACATATTTTATTCCCCATGGAGAGTTCTTTACAATGAGCCATGTCTCAATGTTTTCTATTCAGCGCTTTCGGAGATATAGAGGTGCAAATTTTTTCGGTTTTTCCAAGATGGCGGCCGAACCATGTGACCTATGACGTCATCATTATCATTACAACTTTCTGCAGGTGGAGTTGCACCTATGGTGAAAATTTCCTGTCGATCGGACCAACGGTTGCAGAGAAAATCATATTTATTCTGTGCGGACAAACATACAAACAAACAAACAAACAAACGGACTCAAATGCAATACCCTCTCCTCTGGCAGGGTAACAAGCGTGTATATAGCAATATAACAAGCATGTATGTAGCAATATATAACAAGCGTGTATGTCGCAATATAACAAGCATGTATGTAGCAGTATATAACAAGCGTGTATGTATCAATATAACAAGCATGTATGTAGCAATATAACAAGCATGTATGTAGCAATATAACAAGCAGGTATGTAGCAATATATAACAATATATAAGCATGTATGTAGTGTAGTGTCACTCCTACCCTGAAAGTTTTGTCTCAATCGGACATGTGGTTGCTGGTTGCTGAGAAAAACGAGGTTTAACCCATACGGACAGACGGACAGACGGACGGACAACCCGAAAAACGTAATGCCTCTAGCCACCTTCAGGGGCAGAGGCATAAAAAAATACCCAGAGGGAAACCAAGGGGGAACTGGAAGCCATAAAGAGGCGAAATCATGTGAGACTGCACGAGAGCACGTCACAGCATATGGTCTAACGAATGAATCAGTAATTTTTGCAAACTGCATGTAAAATGTGCCTCATTTTCCTTGGGGAGCCAGAATACTGTGAGTCCACCTTTGAAATGTGAAAAAAATTGATTTAACTGACACTTTGATGCACACCTGGAACATATGAAGGTCAAGACGAACTCCAACAGGAAGTCAGGAAGCACCATCGCGTTTTGCATGGTACAGCAATATTGCGTTTCACATGGTACTGATCGTCGCAGTTTTCTTTGTACTTGCAGCTGTTTCTAAACCAATAGGTGCAACGTTGTTTTCTTCGATTTGTTCATTGAAATTTGCTCTGAACAAAGGTGAAAGTTACTCAAGGTTTGGGGGTTGTATTGAGTGTAGGACAACTTTAATCAGTCATTGGAACTGTACACTGATTGTAATCGGAGATCTCGCGAGATCTTGCTGGCTACAACACGATTTTTCGAAGCTGGACATGTTCTCCACGTTTTCTAAGTTAAGTAATTGTTTACAATTGTATTTTTGTCGAAACTGTATCTATCCTTCGGTGTATGTACCTATAGTGTGCCCCTAGGAAGATTCTAGGTGTTAATCTTTCATAAATTAATAGTTTCTGTTTGCCTCGCGTGTGCGGCCTTGTAGCCTGAGGCTTCCGCCGTCGAAGCTTTGTTCACTTAAGTTCCTTCGCTGTTTTTGCTTGGTTCTTAGATTTTTCCCTTCTCCCCCGAACTTCCCCGAACATCTACTCTTTGTCTAACGTTTTAAACCTCCCCCCCCCCCCTAAAAAAAAAAAAAAAAAAAAAACAACAACATTTATTTCCCTTTCTCCACGTGTGCTGTTTCTCATCGTGTGCTTCTGTCCACGTGCACTGTGTCGCCCCGCCCCCATTATCTCCTTGCCTTCCACCTTTTGCCCTGTTCACGTGACTCGTGGTTGTCCCTCCAGGCCCTCTCCCCGTTGGTATTTTGTGAATATAAGATTGTTCTTCACGGTTCTGTTTAAATATGTTTAAACTTTCCCCTGCCGTGTTTTATTCAGTGGTATATTACAACACACTGTTTTTCTTCCTATTTAAAAGGTTCTTTGCAATTTCCTCTTCAACTCATTCCACTTCAAAAATAAATTCAATTTCTTATAATTCTTCCTCACTACATGCTCCAAATTCACATTCATTCCACCCCTCCTCCATCGTTCTTAAACGGATCGCAAACTTGAAAATCACAATAAACCCAATTTGTTATAAATGTTCGTCTTTCATTAATCATCTACTTTATAAACTCCCCCCTTGCCCCTCCCCTCCAAATCTCCCCCCTTGCCCCTCCCCTCCTAAACTCCCCCCGTGCCCCTCTCCTCCTAAACTCCCCCCTTGCCCCTCCCCTTCAAAACTCCCCCCCAACCCCTCCCCTTCAAATCTCCTCCCGACCATCCCTCTCCAATTCTCCCCACTCCCGCCTCCTCCTCAAAGCTGCCTCCTCCCCACTTCGTATCCCTTCTATCTCATACCTCCACCTCCCCCAACCTTCTACTTTCCTCTGCCCCCCTGCCCCCCTCAAACAACCCCTCACTGTGCCTCATCCCATCACCATCAAACCTCTCGTCCTCCTCATCCTTCCCTTTCTTGTAACTCTTCTGCAATCTCTGACACACTATCAACTGCTCTCCCTACCTCCCCCTCTCATCCTTCATCTGACCCTACCCCTCCCCTACCCTGTCCTGCACCCGATACTCCCCCTCTCTCCTCAATAACGGTATGGACCTCAAACATCCGGGGCCTTCGCTCAGACCTGATTGATCTCTCCATTCAGGTTGCTTCTGACAATTCAGACTTGATCTGCTTAACAGAAACTTTCCTCCTTCAAGATGTCTCTGATTCCTTAATATCTCTTTCTGGTTACTCCCTCCTCCGGTGTGATAGACCTGAGCCTCGTCCTGGTGGTGGGGTTGCTATCTTTATCAAAAACTGTCTTCCTCACTCTCCTTGCACTGCCCCACTCTCCTTGCACTGCCCCCTCTCCACCCCACCCCCAGGAGTACCTCTGGCTACGGCTTTCTCTCCGCTCCCACCTTTTGTTCATATGTGTTCTGTACCGGCCTCCAAACAGTGATGACTCCATTTACATTTCGCTGTCTGACAACATGGACCAACTTCTATCAACTCATCCAAACTCTCTCTTCCTCATATGTGGCGACTTCAACTGTCATCATGCCAGCTGGCTGGGTGTGGGTTCCTCTCTCACCAGCCATGGCACCTCAGCAAAGGACTTCTGCGACTCATTGGGACTGACACAATCTGTCAATTGCCCGACCTGGATCTCAGTCAATGGAGTATCTTCTCTTCTAGACGTGGTTATGACAAACGTCCCTGCAAATGTCTGCTGCTCTTCTTCTGCTCCAATTGGTTCTTCTGATCATGTGCTTGTTAAAGTGGACATCTCTCTGGCCATTCTCAGAGAGCCTCCTCAGCGCCGACGAGTCTGGCATTTCACTCAGGCTGACTGGCACGGTCTGCAAGCAGCCATCAATCATCTGGACTGGTCTCCCATCTCTACTGCCTCTGACATCAATTCTTCCTGGGAATTCTTCCAAAGCAAACTGCTCTCTCTCTCATGCACAGATTTATCCCATCTCGTCTTCAGTTGTCATACCCTTCCTACCGTCCATGGTACGCTGAATCTTGTGGTGAGGCAGTTGCCCTGAAACAACTTGCCTTTGCCTCTTGGAAGGCAAATCCAACTGAAGGCAATCTCAGTTCCTTCCACCAAGCTCGGAACAAGTGTGTCTACCCTCAGGAGTGGCAGGTAGCACTATCTCTCCACACTCAAGAATGAACTGGGGGGAGGTGGGAGAGGTATAAAACATATGGACACTGCAAGGACTTCCACGAAAGAAGTTCGAAACTTGTATACACATCAAGAAGGTCATTCTACTATGGACATGTTGCTTCTGCTGTCTCAACAATGCATGGAGGTCCTCAATGTCAAACAGGAAATCAGAGCTGTCTCCCTTGACATATCACGTGCCTTCGATACGGTCTGGCACCCAGCTCTGCTCACCAAACTCTCCTCCTATGGTGTCCATGAAAATCTCCACGCATGGCTTGCGGACTTCCTCTCTGGTCGTAGTCAATGTGTGGCCCTGAATGGATTTCTCTCATCTCCCCTGCCTGTTCTGGCTGGATTTCCCCAAGGTTGTGTTCTGGGCCCTGTGCTTTTTCTGGTCTTCATCAATGATCTCACCGACTATGGAAAATCCTCTCTATCTCTTTGCTGATGACTCCACTCTCTGCCGCTCCATTCCTCATCCCTCAGATCAGCAGTCTGCAGCCTCCTCACTCTCTGCAGACCTGGACAAAATCACAGACTGGTCAAACAAGTGGAACATGTCTTTCAATCCTGACAAATCTCACACTCTTACTATGTCTCTTCAAAAAGATCGACTGGACAACCCTCCCATCTACTTTCTCAACAATCCTCTCCAAGAAGTTCTGTCGCCCAAGCTTTTGGGTCTCACTATCTGCCATGATCTTTCTTGGGAAAACCACATTTCCAAGCTGGCCTCCAAAGCCAGTCGCCGACTGGGCATCCTCTGTCGTGCGAAGTCCTTCCTTGGCACACCTGAGCTCCTCACCACATACAAGGCTTTCATCCGCAGCTCAATGGAATACTGTTCTCTCCTCTGGGCCGGTGCTCCTGCCTCACACCTAGCTCGGCCTCACGGTGTTGAAACCAAAGCTTTCAGAATCATTGGAATCTCCTGCGATGAAGCTAACTCCGAGGGCCTTTCACTCACCGCAGGCAGGTTGGTGGTCTTTCTGTCTCTATCAACTCCTCTCCGGCCTTGCTCCCCCAGCTCTCTCTATGCTCTGTCCCCCAAATATTCCTACAGGTCGTACAAGATCTGCCAGCAACCCTCTTATGGTTAAACTGCCAAAATCTAGGCTCTCTGCTCACCTTCACTCTTTCATTCCCCTTTTCTCCTGCCTCTGGGACAAACTCCCCCACTCCCTTCAATCCCACTCCTCCCTCCAGGTCTTTAAAACAGCTGTTCACCACCATCTCTTATCTTCCCCCATCCAAAACCTTGATCTTTTCTACCCCCGCTAATTCACCCCAGATACACTTTTTTGAAATTCGAACTGCTTTCGTGGAAGTCCTTGCAGTGTCCATATGTTTTATACCTCTCCCACCTCCCCCCAAGCCCTCTCCTTGCCACAGTTCTCTCGATGCCCCTGCTCTCAAATGTTGTTTTGTGTCCTTCCCCCTCTCTCCCAATCTTGTCTACCGCTCCCCTTATTTTGTGTTTTATGTGTCGGTTTGACTTTTTGTGTGATTAATGTTGGCTCTTTCATGAGCCTCGATCTTGTATACAAAAAAATAAAAATCTGCCGGTATATATTGTTACAGACGCGGTGGTGGATGTTAGTTTACCGAGCGGTTTGGTATGACCACGTCTGAAGAAGTTACCCGATTATACTCGAACGTTGACTAGTCGCGCTACGCTAGGTCAATTGAGGAAAATGACACAACGGCTGGATTAAAATGACACGACACCAGGGGTTCAGTTCTCAAGACCTCCGGAGGAGGTTATATTAAGGCGGAAGGTTAGATTACAACTACAAGAGGGACATCATAGAAAGACAGGCACTTAGACACACTTATATTAACCCCAACAGACGACAGATAAACGGGACAAGGCTGACTCACACGGGGATTGATGGCAAGGAAAGGCGGGTATCGATGGCTCAAGGTGCACTCTTGGCTCAAGGACAGGGTACAGTACGGTCCAGTAGATGCAGGGAGGTCACAGCGCTCGGAGGTCACGACTGGTTCTTCCTCTTCAAGCTCGGGGCGCATCTGACCTCACATCCGGCAAGTGGCTGCGTATATCCGGCGGGGAGTGACACACCCTCGGCTCGTTAGCTCCGCCCCAGATGGAATCGGCTCGTTGCTTCTCATTGGGTGCGTGCGGGGGGGTTACCGGCTCCGCCCTTGACGAGGGGCTGACAGGGAGCCCCTTCGTGGTAACCCCGTGGAGCGCATGGTCATGGCGGCTAACCGAGCCGGTGGGAGGACGCACACTCCCCCCGCGCGCCGTGGTTGTAGTTGTTGTTGTAGCTGTAGTTGTTGTTGTTGTTGTTGTTTGGGGAAGAAGATGGGAGGAGGTATGGGAAGGTCCTAAACTCACTACTGGTGCCATATAATCACATTCTGGTGCAAAGAAGAGTCAGAATTAATGGAAACGAGTCCTTAACTGACATAGACTAAGAATAACTAGCAAGATGTCCGAAAGTTGTCTACGTGAGATGCGGTGGACCTGGGCACGACATTTAATGGGGGAAAAAAAGGGGAAGGTCGGTTCTACAGAGTGTTGTTTACAGACAATGGGACTAGGGAATGGGGGATTGGGGACAGTTGGGGAGTATTGGGGAAATAGGGGAATATTTACAAGCGGATATGGAGGCCAAATTCCATATTCGCAACATTGCACCCTTCTCTACCCTCGGGGCGTCCCGACCCGATAAATTTTTACCTATTTTAGTGTGGCACTCAGATGTAGTTCCCTCTACTATTAACTCTACCCTGAGTGCGACAGTTTTACAGATATTCACAAATGAGTAAATATGTCCCCCTGCGACGTTGCACCCTTCTCCTCTCAGAAACACACCCACAGGATAACCGAATTGCGGAAAGAATTCGCAAACTAAACATACAGCCGGTAGGGAGCATTATTTACAAGACTACGCTGCTATTTACACTACGATCCAGGACCTGTTTTTGGAGGAACACATGCAGATGTTATGCAGAGAGAGAGCACGCATGCCAGCATCGATACACCAACCCACGAGTGCTCTGTGGCCTACGGCCTTTAATAACGTGCAGAGCACCCTTTCCCAGCATGAAAAGCACCACCCCATAACACAGTGAGCACCATCCGGTGCACCAATAAAGTGTTTATAAATTACCGGTGGTGTCGCAGCCGGCCGATGTTCTGCCGCTGGTCTTGCCTTCATGTGGTGCACTTGGCCTTCTTACTTCTTTAAAAAATCAAGAAAGGCGCCAACCGCGTCCATTTCTGTATTGTGGCCGCCAGGGGGCCAACTAAGAGTGGTTCACCTGTTTGGCATCGGTGCCACGTTGACCCATAGGTCCTTCCACGGGTGGTGCTTGGCCGCAAAAGAACTGCGGTCCATTGTGGGTGGCCACAAACATTGCGGTCCATATGGTGTATCGATCCAAGCAGCAAGCAGCGAAAGTGCAGGCCCACAACTGCGTAGCCAGCACCTCTCTCTCCTCTCTCTCTACCCCAAAGCCAGATCCTCGGAGGTGGGAGACAAAAGAAGCAGACAAGTGAGTAAGGTGGTAAGGGCGCAAAAGTGCACGCAATACAAGATGATGCACACTGGGGGCACATGGGAACCAGGTGAGACAGGTACGTTCCTATCGTACGCCCCCCCCCCCACCAGGTAACCTACATGGCCCCTCCCTTACCCCTTACTGTATCCACAAAACACAACACTACCCATAAACATCTACTTTACAAAGCAACAAACATCCCTACTGTCTTCCCCGTTCCTCCCATATACCAAATTCGTCTTCTCTCCCTCCTAACCAATCAAATTTGCCATTTTCAACTCTCATCAAAATTTGCCATCTCCAATTCATCATCAGTCCCTCCTAGGGAGGGAGAGATGGAATCACCCCAATGTCTCATCCACGTCGTGATGCGTCTCACAAATCCAACAGCAGTCCTTGCTTCCTGCACACAGAACAAAGAAAACACAGGTGTGGAGTCATCATCATCACCACAGGTAAGTGGCTGCGTATGGTGCGACAGGTTCATCAATCCTAACTATTTCCTAAATGACTTTAACAACTTTACACTACCCGGGGTCTTTCTCCGGCCAAACCATTGGCCCTCTTACACTATGGGTTCTAAAAACCAATTCCCATTGGCCAAACTGTGGTGCTTTTCAATTTGGGGTCTCACTCCCCCGATTCATCTCCCGGTGCCCTCGCACAATTTCTGGGCTGTGGCGTGTACCTCTCCCAGTGGGTCTACCCACCTGCACACCTCCACCACTGCAGTTGCCTCCGAGCTTACCTGCTCCTTACCCTAACCTAACTACCTGGGGAAGGCCCTCTGGCGCTCTCCCCACTCGGTGCCCTCTCTGGCACTGGGCTACCCGATCCACACCCGGGATCCTCAGGCACCCACTCATAACTACCGGCTCCCAGAGCCCACCTGCGGCCTCACCTGGCCGACATCCTCACAGTGGTGGAGTGCCCAACCAACTACACACACTAACAGGCTACACGCCCAGCCATTTCCACAACACGAATGCACCCATCCACAACACCATTCTGTCACCCGCACCACAGATGCCAATATCCAACCACAATTTACCTGTACCCTCTACCTAACACTTACACTACCCGCCCCGGGTATCCGTGATGGGGTCCACTCTTCCCCCATCCACACCTTCGCACCATGCACACCACTCCGTACCACTTACTCCAACTCTCTCCACACACCTGTACCTGCACACCTGTGCTCTCACACCTGGTGCCACCTGCACCCTTCTCTCCCGAAGCGCATTCGCGCTGATCCACAACACTCATTACTCACACACTGCTCCACACACCTGTCCAGTTGCACACCTGTGCAATCACACCTGTTCAATTCTCACCTGTTCAATCCTCACACACACGGCATCATCTCAGCTAACTACTCCCCTCTGAAACTTGCGCTTCCCAGTCATCCCTTTAAACTATTGCGCTCCCTCGTCATTATCATCCATACTAATCTACCTGCGTCCCCACTACAGGTATCAGTCACTAACTAATCTTAACGTCACCTAATGTCATCTTCTAGGGCCCTATCAATATAACCTAACCCACCCAGGCTAGTTTTCACTGCCATACACCCCATAAACTATAGCTCCTTTGCCCCACCATGGGAAGGGTGGCAGGGATGCCCCCCCTTACCCACCGGGCCCATCGCTCACTACCAATTTTGCACATCAAATTTCAACAAATTAAAAATTTGCCAATCACTACCCATCATCTGCCAATCACTACTGCCAATCCCTTGCCAATCATCAAATTTTGTTTTTCTCTAATTTTGGGTCCAAAACACTAACCTCATCACCCAGTCTACTCACTAATACCTCTCGGTGCGCCAATCCCTGTCCAAAGCCCGGCTTCGTAAAGCCAAGCCATGAATGCGGGTTGTTCTGTGCCAGCGGCTGGATGCGTCCGGCACTCGGTGCAGGGACGGGGGCTTACCCGGGCCGAGATCCCACGCACCCCCTCGGCGTGGAGCCATCCAATTGCCCGATCTCGACCTGCCGGCACGTCTCACCAAGAAGTGGTCGCCATGACGACCCTTCCTATCGGGCTGCCAGCTCCGCCTTGTGGAGCACGGACGCGGCCGTTCAAAGCGAGGCCCAGCACGCACCGAGGGCCCGATTCGGCTATAAGTCGTTCTAAACTCTACCCCGTCTAACGTCGATGCTTCACCTGGACGCTTACACCCCGCAGCCCGTTCCTTGCTCACACATCCAGCTGTGCCCATGCTCCTCGTACCTTTCCTTACACACCCAGGTACACCCATTCCACTCACAGCCTTGGTCACACACCTGACCACCGAACACTTTGGCACACATTCGTTGCTCGCACACCTCACCAATACACCGCTTCGCGCCCCCTCCTCTGTCACCTCCTCTGTGACAATCACAGGTGTGCTCTCATTCGCACACCCAACCACGTGCCTCACCACCAACTCCAGCGTGCATTCCCACTCACGCTCTACCATTCCAGGTGTGCATCCTTCCATCCCAGGTGTACATCCTCGCTCACCTGTCACAACCAACTCACTCTCCTTGTCAATCTCACTACTCTCACCTCCATTCTTGACAGCGCACTCACCCTTACTCTTGACAGCGCACTCTTTCCTCATGCACCCGTCCGTTACACACCTTTCTCGCGCACACTCTCCCGTTACACCCTCTGTAACACTCACCACAGGTGTGCATTCTTCCTTGCCTTTGACAGCGCACTCTTTCCCCATGCACCTGTCTGTCACACACCTTTCTCACGCACACTCTCCCGTCACACCCTCTGTAACACTCACCACACCACGCTTCCATGTGCTCCCTCGCACACGCGCTACGACCGACTCACTCTCGCCAGCACCCTCACTCCTTGGCACGCACTTTTTCCTCACACACCCCAGAGTCGGACTTTCTTGCACACCTCCTCTTTCGCACACCAGACCTGTCGCACACTTCACCCACGGCCTCTCACAAACACCCGGGTCCATCTCGACCCCCAAGCTTCTTAAATCCCCTGGCGCATCATACGCACGACCATATTGGTCACCACTTACACCGGGTCCTCTTCCTCTTCGCTTCTCCTCCATCACCTGCGAATCCCTCATCCGGTTAATGAGCACATCATCACGATCCAAACACAGACTTTGGACCAATTCTTTTATCTCCTCTTTTATCTCTTTCTTATCCTCTCTCCGTCGCTTCTTAATTTCGCTCATCCCTTCTTCCACTTTTTCTAATTTCTGCTTCACCTCCTTCATCTCTTCGTGCGCCCCTTTAAGTTCTTCCTCTAACTCCACTCTATTTTTTTCTATGTGCTCCCGCACCTCCCGTTCTTTAACCTCCATCACCTCTACCACCTTGTCCATTTTCCTCGTCAGGTCCTCATGTACCGTCTGACACTCTTTTTTAATTACCCCTACGTCCTTTTTCATCTCCTTCTGTGTCGATTTTAAACCCTCTATTACCGCTGTGTTCTTCTTTACCTGGTCCCCCAACTCCTTTTGTCCCACTGTCAGTTGCTCTACTCCCAGCGTCAACTCCTCTATACCCCCTTGCAGTTTTACAGTCCCCTTTCTCACCTCCGTCTCCATGCGCTCCTTACAGTGCCTCACCTCCTCGCGCACTCCTCCGACCTCCTCACTCACTCCTCTTCTGATCTCCTCTCCCATCACTTGCATCTCCTGCCCAGATGCCACCCTCATCTGCTCCATTTCCTCCCTGTGAGCATCCAGTTTGGTTTCTACCCCCATTCTGACCCCCTCTATCTGCTGCCCCATTTGGTTAACTTCCCTTTCTGCTTGGTCCCTCATGTCCCTCAATTTGCCTTCCATCCTGTTTTCTAACCCCTCTAACCCATTTTTCACTCCCTCTATCTGATTCTCCTGGGCAGCCATTCTATTTTCTACCCCCGTTAACCCCTCCTGTATTTCCCCTAATCTATTGTCTAATTTCCCAAATTTCTTGTCTAATCCCTTAAAATTATTGTCTAACCCCTCACCGGTACCCCTCGCTTCGTCCCTCATTACCCCCAATTGCTCACTCTGAGCATCCATCCAGTTCCCCATAACCCCCATTTGGCCCTCCAATCGCTCACCCAATCGCTCACTATCAGCCCTCATTTGCTCACTATTAGCCCTCATATCGTCCTTCTGCAGGTTGAGGGACGCCTGCATTTGCGCCATAAATTGCTCCATGAGGGCCTGCATTTGGGCCATCCCTCCCACTTGTGCAGCGGGTGCGGCCGCCGTAGCTATGTGCGAGGCGCCATTTCGCGCGCCCGTTACCTCGTGCGTGACGACGCTATTTTGCGAATCTGCTACCCTCACTGCTTCGCTCTCCTCTTGTCCCTCAATTTGGTCCTGGATCGACCCTGCCTCACTCTCCACTACCGGACCCCAGCTGTCTTGGTCTGCCATAGCGCGACTTTCAAAATTCGGGTTTTTATTTCCGTATAACAAAATCAAATTTCACCGTTATAATTTCGCGCGGGAAACGCGCTCCGAATCGATTCTACTACAAATTTGGGCCTAATAACGCGCGGGAAACGCGCTCCGAATCGATTCTACTACAAATTTGGGCCTAATAACGCGCGGGAAACGCGCTCCGAATCGATTCTACTACAAATTTGGGCCTAATAACGCGCGGGAAACGCACTCCGAATCGATTCTACTACAAATT
The DNA here is from genome assembly GCF_964187855.1 of Myxine glutinosa. NCBI lineage: Eukaryota > Metazoa > Chordata > Myxini > Myxiniformes > Myxinidae > Myxine > Myxine glutinosa. The sequence goes on from NC_136267.1 coordinate 49,861,546, forward strand.
TGGGCCTAATAACGCGCGGGAAACGCGCTCCGAATCGATTCTACTACAAATTTGGGCCTAATAACGCGCGGGAAACGCGCTCCGAATCGATTCTACTACAAATTTGGGCCTAATAAATTTAGTCCCGGGTTCGAATTCCACTCCTCGACACCAATTGTTACAGACGCGGTGGTGGATGTTAGTTTACCGAGCGGTTTGGTATGACCACGTCTGCACAAGTTACCCGATTATACTCGAACGTTGACTAGTCGCGCTACGCTAGGTCAATTGAGGAAAATGACACAACGGCTGGATTAAAATGACACGACACCAGGGGTTCAGTTCTCAAGACCTCCGGAGGAGGTTATATTTAGGCGGAAGGTTAGATTACAACTACAAGAGGGACATCATAGAAAGACAGGCACTTAGACACACTTATATTAACCCCAACAGACGACAGATAAACGGGACAAGGCTGACTCACACGGGGATTGATGGCAAGGAAAGGCGGGTATCGATGGCTCAAGGTGCACTCTTGGCTCAAGGACAGGGTACAGTACGGTCCAGTAGATGCAGGGAGGTCACAGCGCTCGGAGGTCACGACTGGTTCTTCCTCTTCAAGCTCGGGGCGCATCTGACCTCACATCCGGCAAGTGGCTGCGTATATCCGGCGGGGAGTGACACACCCTCGGCTCGTTAGCTCCGCCCCAGATGGAATCGGCTCGTTGCTTCTCATTGGGTGCGTGCGGGGGGGTTACCGGCTCCGCCCTTGACGAGGGGCTGACAGGGAGCCCCTTCGTGGTAACCCCGTGGAGCGCATGGTCATGGCGGCTAACCGAGCCGGTGGGAGGACGCACACTCCCCCCGCGCGCCGTGGTTGTAGTTGTTGTTGTAGCTGTAGTTGTTGTTGTTGTTGTTGTTTGGGGAAGAAGATGGGAGGAGGTATGGGAAGGTCCTAAACTCACTACTGGTGCCATATAATCACATTCTGGTGCAACGAAGAGTCAGAATTAATGGAAACGAGTCCTTAACTGACATAGACTAAGAATAACTAGCAAGATGTCCGAAAGTTGTCTACGTGAGATGCGGTGGACCTGGGCACGACATTTAATGGGGGAAAAAAAGGGGAAGGTCGGTTCTACAGAGTGTTGTTTACAGACAATGGGACTAGGGAATGGGGGATTGGGGACAGTTGGGGAGTATTGGGGAAATAGGGGAATATTTACAAGCGGATATGGAGGCCAAATTCCATATTTGCAACAATATTACCGAAAAACAGCCGATATTGGCTCGTTCCAATTGCCAGTTCCGACATCGTCAATTTCTGATTGTCTGATTTCTTTTACGAGCCTCAACGGTACAGACACCAAAAATACTCTTCAAATTCGACGTGGAGATACTTTCATGTAACACCCAGAAGCCTTTTAAAAAAAAACTCACGTGTGAAGGGCTGTCTTCAGCCGTAAATAGCAACCGTTAGGATGAAGTCAATGACGTCACTGTGCATCTAAAATATAACTTGCTGTAATCTTTAATCGGCACTTATGCATCTGTATAAATTTATGTAATTATGATTATTTTTCAGCATCGCATGAGGCCAGAAATTGCAACGCTGATTGTTCCACATATTTACAAGCAGCTGAACAATCATCCTTCTGTGAGCAAGTTTGAAAACATCAAGGTACTTTATATGCAACTCAATTTGCTTAACGATTTGGAAAACAGTTTTAATACAATGCCTGAGTAATGTGTGAGATAAGTACATGTTATCGGAACAGACTGTTTATATATATATATATATAAACAGAAATCGGGCGCTACTTTTGACTCACCCTGTATTAGTGTAATTAGCCATCTCCCTTTTCCCCACTGAAACAATGTCCCGATATTCACGGGATTTTCATCGACATTCGTCGATTTTCATTGACATTCATGGATTTTCGTCGACATTCGTGGATTTTCGTCAACATTCGCGGATTTCCGTCGACATTCGTGGATTTGCGTCGACATTTGCGGATTTTTGCTGACATTCGCGGATTTTTGTCGACATTCGCGGATTTTTGTCGACATTCGCGGATTTTTGTCCACATTCGCGGATTTTTGTCCACATTCGCGGATTTTTGTCCACGTTCACGGATTTTTGTCCACGTCCGCGGATTTTTGCCGACGTTCGCGGATTTTTGGCGACGTTCGCGGATTTTTGTCGACGTTCGCGGATTTTCGTCGACGTTCGCGGATTTTCGTCGACGTTCGCGGATTTTCGTCGACGTTCGCGGATTTTCGTCGACGTTCGCGGATTTTCGTCGACGTTCGCGGATTTTCGTCGACGTTCGCGGATTTTCGTCGACGTTCGCGGATTTTCGTCGACGTTCGCGGATTTTCGTCGACGTTCGCGGATTTTCGTCGACGTTCGCGGATTTTCGTCGACGTTCGCGGATTTTCGTCGACGTTCGCGGATTTTCGTCGACGTTCGCGGATTTTCGTCGACGTTCGCCGATTTCCGGTGACATTCGCCGATTTCCGGCGACATTCGCGGATTTTGCCCCGACATTCGCGGATTTTTGATTTTGTGAATTTTTAAATGCCCGGAACCTATCCCCTCTTTATATATTTAAACAATGCCCCCACATTCTATGTTCCAACTTTCGCAGCATTTTCCAGCAACGTATCCCCCGTGAATGTCGGGGTTCGAGTGTGTATTAATTTAAGAGATGATTGTCAGAAAGACAAACAAAGAAATAGAATAAGTGTATTATTTATTACATACACCACCGAAGTTTTCACCTGTCTGTGAACAGGATATCTCAAATTGTTTTGGATGGACTCAGACCAAATTTGGTGGAGAGTTTGGGTGTGTGACCAGGACAAAATGATTAGATTTTGATGAAGATCTGGATCCGGATATGAGAATTTTTTTGGAGTGATTCTTCACCATAGAGAGAAGAGATGGGGACAAAAACCATATACTGTATATCACACAATATCTCAAAATAATTATGGGCGGATTAAGATGAAACTTGGTGGACTGGTGTTGGGGATCTGACAAGAACGAATCTGTTCGATTTTTGTGAAGATCCGAATCCAGATAATTGAATTTTTTATTTTTACCTCCGCCACCAAATGGAGGTTATGTTTTCACCCCTGTCTGTCTGTTTGTGAACTAGATATCTCAAAAACTTGTGCAAGGATTCGGACGAAATTTGGCAGAGATGTAGCGTATGTGACAAGGACGAAATGATTAGATTTTGGTGAAGATCCACATTCGGATCCGGCTTTTTAAGTGATTCTTCACCATTGATGGGGCTGAAAACTATACATAGCAGGATATCTTTAAAAGTTGTGGACTGATTTGGATGAAACTTGGTGGACCGGTTGGGTGTCTGACAAGGAAGAATCGATTCAATTCTGGTGAAAAGTGTTTCCGCATTATATGAATTCTGTATTGTGATTTTCTGGTCTACTCTGAGATACAAAACGTAAACTGTTCACCAGGCGAGTTATGCTCTCTACTGAGTGCCGTTCTAGTTTTTTAAAGGGATTCATCACCATTGAGACATGGGGCCAAAAATGATATATAGCATAATATCTCAAAAATATGTGGACCAGTTGTGACAACTATGTGCAAGAATTAGTTAGGTGACATGATCAAACTCATTAGATTTTGGTTCTGGTCCAGATGCAGATCTGGCCTATCAGTGGGATACAAAACATAAACTGTTGAGCCTGGCGGAGGGATGCGCTCTCTCGAGTGCCGTTCTAGTTTTATTTTATTTTCACACAGAGTTTATTTTCTTCATCCAAACATTTGCCAATCTTTTTGTCTGCCCTTATTTGTGTTACACACTTTGATGTATAGTGTGTAAGTGAATGTGTTATACTCTGTACGATACTCTTGTGTGAGATTTGAAATATGCAAATGAAACAAAAAAAAACAAGTCGTAATCATGAGGAGTGAACTCTTATGAGATGCATGATGTGATTTATCAATGCTTTCCTCGACTGAATTACAATGAAGTGTCTCCATTTCTATTCAGGGTCTCGCTACGAACCTGTTTTTTGTGGAACACGAAGAACCAGAGAAAGGTGTGGAGGACACCAAGAGCCATAACAACCCGCATGAGGCCAGATTTGTGGTGGAGTTATGCCGGTACCTTCTGAAGCAAGGCTATGAGCCTACACAAGTCACTATTCTAACCACCTACACTGGGCAGCTGCTTGCGCTGAAGAAACTTATGCCAATGGACTCATTTAAGGGTGTGCATGTTTGCGTTGTCGACAAATATCAAGGTGAAGAGAATGACATTGTCCTGCTTTCATTGGTGCGAAGCAACAAAAGATCTTGTACAGGTTTTCTCAAGATTTCAAATCGCATTTGCGTGGCACTGTCACGAGCCAAAAAAGGTTTCTATGCCATCGGAAACGCCAAACTTCTTGCGTCTGCTCCAATATGGGCTGGTATTTTAGATGGGCTAAGAATGCAGAACTGCCTGAAACCATCACTGCCACTGCAATGTCAGATACACAGAAGTCGAGCAATGATAAGCAAAGGGTCAGACTTTGAGCAAGTTGCCCCTGATGGCGGTTGCTCTTTACCTTGTGACACTCATCTGGACTGTGGCCATGTCTGCAGGCTTTGGTGTCATCCGTTTGACAGGAATCATGAGGAGTATCGCTGCTATAAACCTTGCCAAAGAATCCACAAGAATTGTGGCCATGCCTGCCCCAAAGTCTGTTACGAGGATTGTGATGTCTGCACCGTGATGGTTGATAAGACGATGCCAAACTGTGGGCATGTACATACCATGGAATGTCACTTCGATCCAAATTTATTTGAATGTCAGGAATATGTACAAAGGATTCTCCCATGTGGACATGAGAAACAGCTACTTTGCTGTCAGAATACCTTTACCATCTGTTCATTCGTGGAATGCTTGCAAATGGAAACACCATATCTGTGTGAGGAATATGTTCACTGTGAAATCCAGGTGGATGCGACTTTACCATGTGGCCATCAACAAAATGTCAAGTGCTATCAGAAGAACTGCAAAGAACTTTGTAAGTCGCCCTGTGAACAACGCCTTCCGTGTGGTCATGCTTGTGATAAGAAATGCGGACAGACCTGTGTGGTGGATTGTGCAGTCAAGGTAGATGCAACTTTACCATGTGGCCATCAACAAAATGTCAAGTGTTATCAGAAGAACTGTGGAGAGGTTTGCAAGTGGCCCTGTGAACATCACCTTCAATGTGGTCATGCTTGTGATAAGAAATGCGGACAGACCTGTGTGGTGGATTGTGCAGTCAAGGTAGATGCAACTTTACCATGTGGCCATCAACAAAATGTCAAGTGTTATCAGAAGAACTGTGGAGAGGTTTGCAAGTGGCCCTGTGAACATCACCTTCCATGTGGTCATGCTTGTGATAAGAAATGTGGACAGACCTGTGTGGTGGATTGTGCAGTCACGGTAGATGCAACTTTACCATGTGGTCACAAGCAGGAGGTCATGTGTTATCAGAAGAACAGTACATATATTTGTGAGTGGCCTTGTGAACGTCAATTGGTTTGTGGGCACAAGTGTGACAAAAAGTGTGGACAAAAATGTACGGAGCAATGTCAACATCCAATAAATGCCACTCTATCATGCGGTCACAAAGAAAATGTCCTGTGTTTCCAACAGAACAACAGTGAAAAGTGCACATCTCCATGTGATAAATTGCTTCCATGTGGTCACATATGCAAAGGCAAGTGCAAGGACAAGTGCTCGCCATATTGCTTCGAGGTGGTGGATTTCACATTACCATGTGGTCATCAGATGGAACTCAAATGCTTCATGAGTCAGCTGAAAAATAATTGTCCTCATCCTTGTAGTCGCATTTTGAGTTGTGGTCATCGATGTACCTTGAGATGCAGACAGCCTTGCACAAAGCTTTGCAGAATCCAGAAAGAAGTGATGCTAACCTGTGGTCACCAAAAGGAAATAAAGTGTTTTGAAGAAGGTCTTCCATTGAAATGCTTCCGACCTTGCATGAGGCTGCAAAAGCCTTGTGGTCACCCGTGCCTCAAAATCTGTCATGATGAGTGTGGAGACTGCACCGTGGAGGTTACTCGGATAATGCTGAATTGTGGGCATCTGCAGACTATGTCTTGTCACCAGGAGCTGGAGTTCTTTGATTGTAAGGAAGAGGGTTGTTGCAACTCTCCCATGTAACCATCAGAAAATAAAACTCTGCCACGAGATGTCTGACCACCTGTCACCGTGCGATGAGATCAATTGCATTGTGGCCACAAGTGTGGCAAGTGTACCTGTAATCATCAATTCTGAGATGCAGAATGGGAAAGAACAAGGTAGAAGCTGTGAGCCTCTGTAAATCAATGTGAGCTCTGCGTTGTTTGGGTATCATCTTTACAATGCAGTATACATGCTCCGTACTGTATACAGATACGATTACAGCAGGAATAGAAACAACACTAAATGAGCGATCATTATAACCGTTGTTCATAATCTTTCACTTAACTTGGCAGATACCATAAGGAAACAACGGATTACTTTTGCACCTATATTGTATTTTACATGCATCATCATTGATGCGATTCATACTCTTCTTTGCTGTTACTTCTTTGCATTTGACGGTCAATGGCATGGTAAAATTTGGATTACCTAGTCAATTGAATTGCAATCAGCCGTTAATCATGCTCTTTGCCTTATTTAACTTACATAGGCTATGAATGGACTCGTCACCAAATGAAGCATCATTGTAAATCATTTGCCACTTTTGTGTATGGAGTAAGACGTGTATTGAAAACACTGCTGAAGGTACTAACATCGCTGAAATTTGCAAATCTTAGAAACAATATTAATATTTTCCATTCACGTAGCACTAGAAGGAATATCGAATCGAGGCTTTTATTTGTATCATTTCCGATTGTTGTTTAAGTGTTTGTATTTTAAGCATTGTGAGCTGCGTTGTCGTGGATTAGAGTTCAAAACCATCTTTTAATCTTACTAGTCTCTGTCTGAAGCCTCACACATCTTGGAGTGAGTGATTCCCGATTTGTTGAGCTGATTTTGTGGGTTGTTAAGTTTTTAAGTTTAAGGTTTTGTTGGCTACCGAGCCAAGGCTACCGCACTGCTTTACATCTGGCCATTGCCATTGACGAAGTGTGCATCTACATTTGTTTAACCTAAACTTGAGTTGTTTTTTTGCAAATTGATTCATAATGACAATTTATGTATATGTTGGATTTCAGAATTGAATGTACTATTTGCTAACATAATTTTAACATGCATCAAGTCCTGGTGTTGGGCTAGCGGCTAGGGTGCCGGCTTAGGATCCTAGGATCCTGGGTTTGAATCCCGGTCGATCGCTGAATTAACGCCAGGGGGGTTGACTCAGCCTGTCATCCATCCGAGGTCGGCTAATTGAGTACCAGTTCACTGGTAATTCCCTGTTTGTCGTAAAAGGCGACAAAAAAGGGTTGGCGTCAGGAAGGGCATCCGGCCGTAAAACATTGCTTCAAAAAGGGGACCAAAAAACAACAACAACCACGGTCCCCGAAAAAGGCCAACCCCCGCTTTGCGGGGAAAAATGGCCTCTAAAGGTGGTTATTTATTATTATATATATAGCAACATGCAAAATGTTACAAATGACGGTGGTTTTGGGGCAAGCAGAGTAATTGTTGGGAGCAGTTCGGTAGAATGTGGATACTTTGTGCTTTCAAGCAAAAGTGGAGATGCTGCTCAGTTTGATGTGTAGCTTGTTAAGATCGAGAACTGTTCTCGTGTCACAAGCTAAATTTATGAAGGGTTATTGGAGGTGTGAGTGAGTGTGTGCGCATGCACGCGAGTGTGCCTTAGCTTAGCTGTCTTGTGAAAATGTGCAAAAAGTTTTTTGAATTTGAATAAACAAATGAAACAGAATTGTTTTCTTTATTCACAAAAAAAAACAGTTGTCCGGGTGTATGACTTTCTCAAAGAATGCCGGGGTTTTCGATTATATTAACCATGCATGTATCGTGGCTCGATGTCCACTTGTCCGAGAAGAACTTGGGACAAACGCCTTGAGAATATAAGCCGTTTTATTACGGAGCCGTTACACACACAGGAAAACAGGAGGGCACGAAACTGGCCTGGCCTTTCTCAAAAATCATCATCAGCGCGTTCCGTTTATATACACGTTAGCGCAGAAAAGATACACATCTCTGCTGAGAGCTTGCCCAGAGGGTTTGGTCACATGCCCATAGCACCACACCAATTCCCTCAAGGCTTACTCCTTGTCATTGTGCGCAGGTCATTACTTCAAAAGGGGAGGGGAAGACAAGCATTGCTGTGTTCAGTTTACAATGGGGAGGGTGATAAAAAGCAAGCTGGTTTTGCAGAGGAGAAACAATAACAAATTTGAGAGAACACAGACCTGCAGACTGTTCTCAAAGGCTACAAGGCCATATTAAAATGGAAGTAAAATGAAATTATATAATCCTCTAAATACACATATACTTCGACAATTCCTTTCTCCTGTTCAGATATTAAATAATAAAAATCCTTAATATCACAGAACATCCTTTGTGGAATTATATTAACATTTCAGATCTGCAACAAAGATGTCTGGTCCGATGAAGATGTGCCCTACTAGAGGGCGCGTCAACTCCCTTGCAGAACCTGCTCCCTCCACCTCACACAGACGCAATCCTTGCGGATCTTCAAGGTTAATCGAGTTTCATTTTCATCAGGGCCCGCACATGTTGTTGTTCTGGGGAATACATAAGATCATCAATCTCCTGTAAAATATGTTCTTTCTTAGAGTACAGGGCATGATAGTCAAAGGAAAAGATAGAGACGTCGTTTGTGTCAGTCATCCATGGACGTGGGCTCCTGGGGATCCGGAGTAACAGGTGGATCGGGCGGTTCCTCCTCGTAGTTTTTGTTCTCTTTCTCGTTAATTTGCAGTTGGGCCAACAGAGCCTTAGAGGAGCTTGGAAAAAATCTCTCAAGGCACAGGTGAAGAAGATGTTTCATTAAGAACACGGTAAAGACAAGCCCCATGATTATCGTGTGGCCCCATAGGACCCAGGACAATATAGTGTACCCAAAGCTGCCAAACTATCCTGAAAGCCAATTCGTTATACCCAGATCTTCCCTTCTAGTCCGAAGTTTTGAGTTTTGAATATCATCCAGTATCAAGATTTCCGTTGCCACTGAGCTCAAATAGCAGACTCCCTTCCAGTTATCAAGCAGGTACAGGTAAGCTTAATCCCTGCAGACAAACATCATCCCATGTGGAGAAACCATGTGGTTTGAAAGGCATTTCATGCCCTCTGAATCCCCCTCCCTGGGAACAGTAGAAAAGTAACAGCCGTTAGGGTAGTCGCATTATCCCGCAACCCCACCCGAACCGTCATTGCTCCCTTTGAAGGCTTCGGCTTTCTCCCAGGTAAGACAACGTTACATTCAGAAATGCCCACCTCAATTTTTCCTATCCCTTGGATGCAAATCACACCTGTTCATTTATCCACCCAAACTGTTTTTGGTCGAGTTACCCGGTTCTGGATCCAAATTTACGAGTGCATGCGGCATCATTCCTCACCCCTGTTCTTTCCACATTTTGGTTCTGATACAGGTGTTTCCCAATGGGTCTGAGCATAAATTGTTAAGTGACAATGGGATGACTTTCATCTTGATACCCATGGAGGTGCTCTCTGGCATCGGCATACAAGACCAGCAATTGGTGCGATTTTGTGCCGCCGCCACTTCTCTAGCCACCCCCAGTAGGTATCCAGGTTTTCTCCTTAGTACTTTGTGATGATCCACTGGCTGATACCCTTTGATGGTTATTTTTACCTGGTAAGTTTGTCCCACACACATTTCTCTGCAAGCTTTATGTTTAACCAGGCATCTCCAATTCTGTGCTCGTTCAGCTTGGTCATGAATCGAGGTTATTAAAGCGTAATTTTTAGCTCCCCATATGTATCCCGGCTTCTTAGTTTTCCTTTTGTTCCACCGACTGATATAAACATACTCCAGTACTACTTTCCATTTGCCTTTTTTTTTCTTTTCTTTTTTTTCTCCTCGAGACCATTGTATTATGTGGACAGGGAATGGAAAGAGTGTCCAAATTCCACTCCTTATGTTTCTATCACTAATGCATGGGATTTCTACTTCTGCCTGCGGTGAAATTGTATCCAAGTTGCGACCCAGGCGCCATTACCGCTTCTATCCACTACGTGGCTACTATAAGAACTTGTCTCCGAGGTGTGAAACGCAGTCCTGAGACTTTTTTTTTTTTTTTTTTTTTTTTTTTTTTGTATACAAGATCGAGGCTCGTGAAAGAGCGAACATTAATCACACAGAAAGACAAACAGACACATAAAACAAATAACATCGGGAGCGGTAGACAAGATGGGGAGAGAGGGGGAAGGACACAAACACAACATTTGAGAGCAGGGACCGAGAAACATGGAGACATCGAGAGATCTGTGGGAGGGAGAGGGCTTTGGGGGGGAGGCATGTGAAGGTGGGGAGGCATGTGAAGGGGGGGAGGCATGTGAAGGGGGGGGGGGGTGGGAGAGGTATAAACATATGGACACTGCCAGGATTTCCAGGAAATAAGTTGGAATTTCAAACAAGGTGGATCTGGGGTGAATTAGTGGGGGTAGAAAAGATCAAGGTTATGGATGGGGGAAGATAAGAGATGGTGGTGAACAGCTGTTTTAAAGACCTGGAGGGAGGAGAGGGATTGAAGGGAGTGTGGGAGTTTGTTCCACAGGCGGGAGGAATGAAAGAGTGAAGGTGAGCAGAGAGCCGAGATTTCGGCAGTTTAACCATCAGAGGGTTGCTGGCAGATCTTGTGCGACCTGTAGGAATATTTGGGGGACAGACCACAGAGAGAGCTGGGGGAGCAAGGCCGGAGAGGAGTCGGTAGAAGACAGAAAGACCACCTACCTGCCTGCGGTGAGTGAGTGAAAGGCCCTCAGAGATAGCTTCATCGCGGGAGATTCCAATGATTTTGAAAGCTTTGGATTCATGCTTTTATCATTTTATTCAAGCATTTATCATGCTTTATCCACGTGTATGCTTAGAATGGTAAGGGAACTACTTTTCATATCGCATGCTCGCGTCCTTGAATATGATACTCTTTCTTGCTCATATGTTTGTCATATATTGATGCTATGATTGCCAATTCTCTTTCAGATATTGCTGGTGTTCGATACTGATTAAACTCACCTTCTGAGGCACTGTTTTAGATCTGATTATTTTACAACACTTAATCAGTATCTAACTACTACCATCATCCAAGATCAACATGACCCACAAGCTTTTACAGTTGCCCACGTTTGGAGCGGACCCACAAACTGCGGAAGCTCCGAGCCAGCTCAAGCATTGGCTCAGTCTGCTGTCCAGCTACCTGCAAGGGCATACCAACATCGCAGACGAGGTGAAGCGTGCAGTGCTGAACTCCCATGTGACCCCTGTCGTTCACGACTACATATCTCATTGCGCGACATTCGACGATACCGTGACGGAGCTGCGCGCCATCTATATCAAGCCGTGGAATGTCATTCACTCGCGGTACCAGCTCGCCTCTAGGAAGCAGGACGCCTCGGAGTCGCTCACTCATTTCGCCCAAGAATTGCATCGTCTTGGCAAAGAATGTGCGCATGAGACCAGAACGCACGAGCAAATGTGCGACGATTTGATGCGCGATGCATTTATTTCTGGACTTTACTCTACTAGCATCCGGCAACGTCTGCTGGAAAAGCCGAACCTGATGCTGAAACAGGCCCTCGATCAAGCTTTTGTACTTTACGAAGCGCAGGCACAATCGGAGGTGTACAATCGGCCTTACATTACAGTGGGGGTCACTGAAGAGCGGCGCTCGGAGACCGATGCTGCTATGGAGTTCGCTGCTCCCAACGTGCAGCCCGAGGCGGCGGAGGCGCTCGGAGCCGAAGGTACGAGCCTCGGCATGACTACCTTGGCCGGGAGCAACGCTAAGTGCTTCTTCTGCGGAAATAGAAATCATCTCCGTACTGCGTGCCCGGCCTGCGAAGTTTCTTGTCATACTTGTGGCCGGAATGGTCACTTTGCCAAAGTATGCCGATCTGGGCGCGCGCGGCGCACCTGACCAACATTGGCTGGCATCAACTCGACGTGTATGGCATGCGCATCATCACTGGCCATTCCGGCGTAGCCCCGACCTCGTGGGCTGACCAGAGACGTCGTCCCAGTCCTGATTGAGGGGCAGACTGCTGGAGCTTTGGTCGACACGTGATCGACCGAGAGATACATCAATATGGGCCTCGTCCGCCGTCACGGATGGCCGATCCTGGGAGGATCGCGTCGAATCTTCATGGCATCGCAATCTTTATGGATGCGAACAAAGGGCGAATGTCGTGTAAAGCTAGTAATTAATGGTAAAATGTACCCTGATGTTCGCCTAATGGTACTGCCCACCTTATGCGCCAAAGTTCTATTAGGGCACGATTTTCTCGAGTGCCATGGCCGCTTAGAAATGACATTTGGGGGAGATGACACGCTCTCGGTCTGCGCCCTGGCAGGGATGTCTATTGAACCGATGACTTTATTTCCGAACCTGACTTCGGATTGCGCCCCAATTGCGATCAAATCCCGGCGCTCCTCCAGGGCTGATACTCAATTCATTTCTGAGGAGACGAGCAAACTCCTCCGCGAAGGCATAATCGAGCCTAGCCGCTCTCTTTGGCGTGCGGAAGTTTTGGTCGTGCAGTCCGAAAATCATCGCAAGCGAATGGTAATCGATTATTCACAAACCATAAATAGATTTACGCATCTGGATGCCTATCCGCTACCGGGATTGGATTCTCTGGTTCGACAGGTCACCCAATATGGCGTGTACAGCACTCTCGATCTCCGGAGTGCGTATCATCAAATCCCTATAGCGGAAGACAACAAAATTTATACAGCTTTTGAATCCGGACAGAGGTTGTATCAATTCACGCGTCTGCCTTTTGGCATTTCAAATGGGGTCCCTTGCTTCCAGAGAGGCATGGACGGCATCATTACCAAAGAACGATTAAGGGATGTTTTTGTTTATTTGGATAATCTGACGGTCTGCGGCTATGATCAGGCTCATCATGACGCGAATTTGCAACGCTTCCTCCAGGTGGCGCGAAAGTACAGTCTGACATTTAATGAGGCCAAATGTCGCTACTCCTCTAGGACGATTGATCTCCTGGGGTACACAGTGACCCAAGGAATCATAACACCTGACAAGGAACGTCTACGCCCTTTGCTCGACCTGGCGCCGCCGCATGATCGTGCTTCTTTGAAGCGTGCCCTCGGGCTGTTCACACATTATTCAAAGTGGGTCGAAAGTTACTCCGAGAAGCTCCGTCCCCTTGTTGATTGTAAAATGTTTCCTCTACCTCCTGCTGCCAAGGTCGCCTTCCAGGGTCTGAAGTCCGACATAGCTGGCGCTGCTGTGTCTTCTATTGACGATAACGTCCCCTTTGTCCTCGAGAGTGACACGTCGGATCACGCCATCGCTGCCACGCTCTCTCAAGGGGGGAAGCCGGTGGCATTCTTCTGTAGGACGTTATCCTCCGCTGAGAGGCGTCATTCTTCTGTGGAAAAATAGGCGTATGCAATAGTTGAGTCGATTCGTCGATAGAGACCAACTTTGCTCGGCAAACGCTTCGATGTCATTACCGATCAGCAGAGTGTTGCTTTCATGTGTGACACAAGACATGCCCAGCGCATTAAAAATGAGAAAATCACTCGCTGGCGCATAGAGCTTGCTGATTATAGCTTTGGTATCATGTACCGACCTGGGCGGGAGAATCACGCAGCAGACGCTTTATCCAGACCAGGTGTTTGCATGAGTTTAACCTCCTTCGATGATTTACGCGTTCTTCATGATACCTTGTGTCACCCCGGGGTGACTCGTCTGGCTCATTTTGTGTGTAGCCGCAATTTGCCCTACTCTGTCGAGGACGTTCGTCGTCTGTGCCGCACTTGCCCGGTTTGTGCTGAACTCAAACCCCGCTTCTATAAACCCACCATGGGGATGCTGATTCAGGCTACTAAACCGTGGGACAGATTGACGATGGACTTCAAAGGACCGCTACCAGCCTCCGGTACCTCACGTTATCTCCTCACAATTGTGGACGAGTATTCCAGAATCCCTTTTGCCTTCCCGTGCAGTGATATGTCCGCGGCTACGGTTATCCGATGTCTACAATACCTGTTTTCAATGTTTGGGAATCCGGGATATGTGCACACCGACAGATATGCAGTGTTCTTGTCGCAGGATGTGAGGGCATTTCTGTTGCAGCATAATATAGCGTCTAGCTATACCACCCCGTACAGCCCGCATGCTAATGGTTGCGTGGAGTGCTTTAATGGCACTATATGGAGGGCCATCTCTTTGGGCCTCAAGACTCATGGCCTGCGACCGGACCAATGGACAGGGATGGTGCACGGGGCCCTTCATTCGATCCGCTCGCTCATATGCACTGCTACAAACGAAATTCCGCACGATCGTTTATTTTGTTATCAGCGTCGCACGGGATCTGTCCGCCCTCTGCCTGGGTGGCTTGCTCAGCCCGGTCCGGCTTTTCTCAAACGGGCGGTGCGCGTGAGTAAATATGACCCTCTCATTGACAAGGTTCATATCCTCCAAACTAATCCTGATCACGCTCAGGTCCAGCTACCAGACGAACGCAAGTCAACTGTGTCAGTCCGTCAACTCGCGCCCTGCGGGGATCTCGTTGGGACAGAGCTCTGCTCGGGGAACCCGGTGTTGGGGAATTCGCCTCCGCTTCCATCCTCTCCGCTCGCCCGAGCCACCAGGTAGAATTGTGCCACCCCCGTCTCTGTCGACAGAGAGCACTCCTGATGGAGTCGATCTAGACGCTGCCACCGAGGGCCCCGATGTGTACCGAACGCGCACGGGACGAGAGATCCGCCGCCTTGATCGTTTTGGCTGGTCGTGATGTAACTCTCATGTAATCCGCTGCTAATTGCAGTTATACACTTGATGCTGACCGGCTTGCTAGCGAGGTTTTAAACCCGGGGTGAAATGTGGTGAAATTGTATCCAAGTTGCGACCCAGGTGCCATTACCGCTTCTATCCACTACGTGGCTACTATAAGAACTTGGCTCCGAGGCGTGAAGCGCAGTCCTGAGACATTTATCATGCTTTATCCACGTGTATGCTTAGAATGGTAAGGGAACTACTTTTCATATCGCTTGCTCGCGTGCTTGAATATGATACTCTCTCTTGCTCATATGTTCGTCATATATTGATCCTATGATTGCCAATTCTCTTTCAGATATTGCTGGTTTTCGATACTGATTAAACTCGCCTTCTGAGACACTGTTGTAGATTTGATTATTTTACAACACTGCCCATTGTCAATTGTTATAGAGGGGGGCACCATGGGAACTAATGATCCCGCTTTCCTTGTTATGGGGTCTACTCCGTTACTAAAATACTTGGGGTCATCTAAACCTCTTTTTAGTCTTGCTCCTCAGTGTGATGTTTGGGGTCCTCTACGCCCATGTCCATTTATAGTCCAGTAATAATGTGACTTGACCTCACACTAATTGCAACAGAAGCAAACTCAACTGATTTGTGTATCCTCAATATGTCCTGAATGAGGAAAAAAAAGTGTTAAGGAATTGCATGGGTGGAAAGTTTTGAAAAATGCATAAATATGATCCTACCCAAAAACCGATTTTTAGCCCTTTCTGCTAGATTTGACTATGCTGTATTTTTTTCCTTGAAGCAAAAAAAACACATACAGAGTATCAGTGATGAGAATTTATTGTGATCACATCATCACATAACTGATCAACTGTTGATCAAACGATTGAACCAATTAAATATGTGTACAGAATACATATAACACTACACAATGTCATCATCGTCATCACAGGGCATCTGTATTGAGTTCGTGCAGCTGGATCCCCTGCAGTTTCCACATGCCGGAGTGCACTCGATATTGTTCTTTTTGCATGTGCATCTCAGGGTGCTGCAGTCAGCCTGGCAGTTGCACTTGATGACCCTCAGGAGCAGGGGGTAGGGTTGTTTGAACTGGCACAAACCCCTCGACACACTTCTGCCATCCCCACTCTGTAGGACGAGGTCCATCTGTAAGATAAGGCAGCGAATTTGGTTTTGTCACAGCAGCAATGATACAGAAGGTAGTGAAAATAATACACAAGATACACAGAACATCACAGTAATTGAACTTAATATATTAACTGAAATTAATATACTAAAATACAAGAATAAACATAGCAGCAATCAGGGCACACAGTAAAATGTAAATGTACCAGATGTAGATCCCTTCCATTCTTGTACTTGCAAGTAGACACGCAGGCTGTGAAACTTTGCTGCTCCTGATGTTGGTGGTAAGACCTGTGGCTGAACGTAAGTAGAGCTAGATGCCACCTTCTCACAGAACCGATGATATCGGAGGGAGTCCAGGGTGTCAGTTGATGTTCCATTGTAGAGAATCACCATCGCTTTCTCTCCTGCTTCTGCCACATCATCTGTAGAGGCTGAATGTGCATAGAACACCTCGGCTTGCTCTCGGAATATGTCGCTTTCTTTGAATTTCTTGAGGGAAGCTCCCTTCCCGATCCCGTGGAGGCGAGATGTAGTGTCACATCCAAGAACTGCATGTAAGAACAAGATGTGCTTACATATGTCTGGGCCAAGTAGTTGTTTTGTAGCCTTGATGTTCCAAATGCGAGGCTTCTTTGTTGTCTTCCTTGACTCAGAACAAAAGAACAGGTCATGGGAGTCCAGGCTTGCATGGTAGCAGAGAAGGACTAAGAGGTCTGTATCATCCCCCATTAGCACAGTATTGTTGGTGGTAGCACACTGCACAGCTTTCTGCACAATCAGCAGGTCAGCATCTCCTGAGGCATGGTATGTCTCACAGTTTGCCTTCTGCAGTTCTTCACTTAACATGGAAAGAAATTGCTGCTTGTTCTGCCTGTTGGCCAGGAACTGTTCCTTCTGCATTGTGACAATCATGTCGGCTGTAAATGTCACAGTGGCACCAATCTTCCCTTTTGACCGTCTGTGGTGTGTCATGTCCTTTGTGTTGTTACTTTCATACCCATCAAACACCTTTACAGCCTTGCCATACTTCTTCGTTACATACTCCGTATACTGGTGGCATATGTCTTTATAAGTAGATCCTTGGGACCATGGGATGCGTTGAAGAAGTGCTCCACCATCCAAGACATACTGGCAGCCATCAACTACATTATCTGCTGGAACATGAGGCCCGATAAGACCCCAGATGGCGTCGGCGAGGGCTGGCTTCTTTGCTTCTCGAAACAGTAGAGAGGAATCAAATAGGGCTGGGGGATAGCTACATAGCTCATATTTGAGGACTGACTCGAGTTCATCACTGTTCTGTGCCACTATGACCAGTCTCTGGAAGAGAAGCTGTAGATCAACTTGAATTTGATCTCCATCAATCCTTACAGAAGACTTCATGCCGAGAGTGACAGCTTGATCCTTCCTCTTGAAGGTGAACTCAGCAGGTGTTAGTCCATCCATGGACTTCAGTATCGCAGTGCCAACGGACTGTGCTGTATCAACGTTGACGGTGGAAAGGGCATTCTCCCCAGTGGCAATATTCCGGAAACTAGGGTCATTGCTGAATGGATTGTGCTCCTGTAGATAACTGAGAACTGTCAGTGTGTCCTTCCAGTCACGGGATTGCCTTGCTTTGGTCATGTCTTTGTTCTGCTCTCCAGTGTTGTAGTTGACCCCCGTGAGTCCCTCCATTGCCTGGTTTACTTCTGCACAGGCGGGCATCGATAGCAGCCACAACAGATGCTGTTGCTCCGTCATCCCTCGCCCTCGTGTGAGCCCACCACTGGTTTTTAAACTTCTCATCAGAACCTGCTCAATGACCAGGTCAGGTGAGAGACCTGCCCATAGGCGATCGCTTCGCCGAATCACGTGGAACCCTTCCTCGAAACGTTGTTGGACTTCTGGGTGTTCAGTCTTGAGGTTTGGAATCTGCTGAAGGTACACCCTGGCAGATTTGGTGTAAAGATTGTGTCCTGATGCTGCCAGATAGGGTAGCATGTCCTGGATAGCCTGCAGATGTAAGGCCCAGTTTCCAGTGCGTTCTGCACTGATGTATTTTCGTAGGATGTCCAGCATGTCCATGTACTGAACCCAGAGAGCTGAAGTTCTAGAGGACTTCTTGGTGGACTCGATGTGCTTTTGAAGGCGGTCTTTGATTCTCACTAGAACTTCAGACTGACAAACTTCTTCAGCAGATATAGCCCCATTTATCAGCTTCTCATAGATCTTATAAGCTCCCTCCAGGTCCGCATCTCTGCTTCCATCTGTTATCTGATGATCCAGTGGCCTTGCAGCTGCAGCTGCTTCGGTTGACTCTCCATCCTTACTGTTGTCTGGAGTTCCAGATTGCTGTGGTAGATGGAAATCGAACACGTTTGATAGCATCAGTGCATTGAGGGCTGCATCAACAATTGAGTGTGCACGAACTGCTCGCGCAACAGCTTTGCCACACATCATGTGGATTACTGCATTTGGGGCATAGATCAACTCCAGCAGTTCTTGTAGCCCAGATGAGGCCATCAAGTGCAACCGAGGAAGCTCATTTCTGCATGGAAGCCACCCAAACGCAAGACTATTCGTCTCAGATCACTTTCCATTGGCTCAGAGTTGATAATCATGAGAGCCTTCCACCAGAGTGGCTGATCAAACGTGATTATTGGGGTGACATTGTGGCATCGTGCATGCTCACTAACAAATGTCAGGGTCGAGAATATGCATGTGCTATCACTGGGATTCAGATCGATCATCGGCAGAAGCATAACAGTTGCTTTGCCAGGGTGGTCACCATAATGCACGAACTGCATCATTCCTGACCATGCAGGTCTGGGAGTCCCAAAGAGGACGAATGCTTTCCACAGGACATCAAGATTTTCACAGCTGTTCTGGACCTGAAGGTTGACAAGCTTCTGGTAGGTCAGTGCCATCAAATTGTTCCTTTCGTCTTTGTGGTACCGTACTTGTACCCTTCCAACCATTGCCACGTCCAAGGCAGTAGCCTTGATCCTGGGGATTGGCTGCCTTGATCTAATTCCAGGGGATATGGCTGCAATCATTCCTATACCATGGAATGTACCAAGGCCATCAAGCGTGCGGATGTTATGGTCGACATTGTCAGCTACATATTGGACAAACTCTGTCGATCGGTCAGGAATGTTTGTTCCATGGAATTTGGCTGCATTTCGTTCAAACTGGTGCACCTCCTGGTATGCGCAACAAAACCCAAGGTGATGAAGAGTATCAATGAGGAACCGTGATGCAAAGTGGTGATATAGTTGCACGCCCACCCCAAACTGAAGTGGTGCTAACATGACTCTTGGTGTAGTTGCCTGCATCATTGCTTGTCCAATTGCCGCCACTTTGGCTTGAGTTTTGGTCCCGGCAAATAGTTCTTCCAGGAGCACGCGAAGAGTATCTGGAAGAAATCTGATGCCAGCCTCTTGCGATTCTATGTCATCAAGAGCTGGGTAAGACTCATAGGATAACCCGATGTCTTTGATATCTTGTTTGATGAGCTTTGCAGCTGCCTGCACAAGCTTGATCTTCTCTTGATCTTCTGTGTTTGTTTGTTTCTGCTGTGTCTCTTAGTAGTCTTGCAGCACCACCCTGGCTGTTGTCCTGATGGTAACCACGTTTGGTTTCCCATTGATCTCGGTGTATATTATCTTCTCACCGAAGTGTTTTTGCAGACTCCTCTTCATATGGGTGTAACCGTATGGTTCATGTTCACTGTGTGCAAGCTTCTGCTGCATGAGGTCAATTAGATCATTTATGGTGATCTGCTCGTCATCATTTTCTTCTATATACTTCACAACCTCCAAGATTGCTGCTGTCCTCTCATCAACGACAGGCCGACCAGCCTTCCTCCTCTTGGAGTCTTCTGTGTTTGTCTGATATGCTACTGGTATCTGCTTGTATGTGCGAAAATTCACACTGCAAGTCTGGTGGTAGACTGCATCTGCTGCATGTAGGTCATGTACATGCAGAATCCGTGCCTTCACAGTCTCTGACCAGTCATCACCTCGTGCATGACATGTTGCCAAAAGCGTGTCCTTGAATTCAATTGTCCTGACTTGGAAAACACTGACTTCACTTGGCTTCTTTCTCTTTTTTCCAAACTGAGCTGGTGTGCCACAAAACAGGCAATCAGTACTGTAAGAGAACCTCCCTGTAGTCAATCTTAGTGTAGGACTCTCACTGCTTGTACTTGTTTCTGACTCTTGTTGCCTGGTGTCCTTGGCTATCTGTTGTGGATTAATGTATGTCCAGCGACAGTCTTTGTGTATCTTATCACCAGGTACAGCATGAATATTGTCTCCCCTTTTTTTTACTGGCCTGGTTGATAGATGAACTTCCCTTCTCTCCAAGTGTTGATACTGACGACCCTCCTCCGTCCACAGACTGCTTGCAAATGACACACTGTTCATATGCCTCCATTTCCCGAAAGTGGAAAAAAAATATGCACGTTGAAAAATATGCACGCACGGTTGAAAACGTGCATGTTTGGAACTGGATCCTAGTCAGGGATGTGCAGAGGATGTTGGAAGGTTCATAACTCAGAAAAGAGCACTGTAGTTGTGGCGTGCGCGGCGTGTTTAAACTAGTTAGCAGAATATGTACAATGTAACATAATGTAATAAATAGCTAGCTAACTATTATAGCTGGAGGAAATTATGGAAAACCCACCTGATGAGGTTAGTATAGCGTACACCGCAATCGATGACACCGGCACAAATGCATGCTCAGGATTGTCCACTCAGTGGACGGCTTGCTGTCGCCTTCGAATGTCCAATCAGCGGACGGCTTGCTGTCGCCTTCGACTGTCCAATCAGCGGACGGCTTGCTGTCGCCTTCGACTGTCCAATCAGCGGACGCTATTATTATATAGATGTTTTTTTGCTTCAAGGAAAAAAATACAGCATAGTCAAATCTAGCAGAAAGGGCTAAAAATCGGTTTTTGGGTAGGATCATATTTATGCATTTTTCAAAACTTTCCACCCATGCAATTCCTTAACACTTTTTTTTCCTCATTCAGGACATATTGAGGATACACAAATCAGTTGCGTTTGCTTCTGTTGCAATTAGTGTGAGGTTGACCCTTTTTTTTGCGTAAAATGCCTGCACTATTAAGGCTTCACTGAGTACTCATGGTGTCCCTATCAGGACGAGCAGCAACATCTGCATGCTGGTGTGTTGTGCTGGTGGTGTGCAACATGTTGTGCTGGTGGTTGGCTGGCGCCCTGTGTGGTTCTTGGTGTTGTGTCTCTGGAGATCTCCGTTGCTGAAAAACAAAAACTTAGGACAACAGCCTTCATTAGAATGATCAAGCATCCCATAAAAAAAAAACATTATTCCAACGATTATTCCCCACAACTGGCCCTGGGACACAATCTCCTCAAGCTGCAAGGTCAACCCTCCCAAATACCAGCCTTCTCAGCAACTAAATATCAACAACCAAGCAAGCAACCAAATAACCAAGCAAGCAAATACCAACAACTGCAACGACTACATAACACCACCACATCCTCTAACTCTCCTCCCCACTACAACACCTGCAACAATACAATACAACAATACTGCACCTGTTACAATTCACCTGTTGTAACACCTGTTAATCAGCCATTGCGCTGTTTATATAGGCCAAACACTTCACACAGTACAACACTGGATCCAACATGCAAATTAATGCAGTTTACAAAGACACCTGCAACAATATTTCCAATGACAAAACAACAAATTTCAATATTTATTCATTCTTTCATTCTACCAAAAATCATTTCATTCATTCATTTGGGGCTAGGATCCCTGCCTTTTGAGATTTACTGGAGAACTTTCCTCAAATTTCCGAACCGTGTTCTCTGGAACTTCCCTCAACAGGCCTGTGGACTTCTGTCCAACGGTTATTTTCCAACCTACCAGTGTACATATCGTACGGAAACCTCCCCAGCTGTTTCCAAGATGTACTCCGCCGGAGTACCTGCAAATAGGCGAGCGGTCTTACCCGGTCGTCCATTTTGATTCCCGATCCTTGAACCTTATTTCCCTCTTCGTGAGGCCACCACAGGGTATTATTCCCTTGGTCCTTAGTCACTGAATCCTCTTTCCCTCAAAGTCCCACCTTGATCCTTTCACACCTTGATACCTAAGATCCCATCTTAGTTCCTCAAAATTTGTCCTGCTCCGCATAACACAGCTCGATCCCGGTTCACATCCACGCAAAGCTATGGAAAAGGGTTCGGGTTTGCCTGGAGATGACAGCACGTTGCTCCTGAGAGAGATATAAAAGGTCTCCCAACTTAGTTTGCTAAGTTATGGCGGGTACACTTGAGACAATTGCTGCCACCCCCAGACGTCGTCTGTCCCTTTGTCCACAGCCTGGTCGGATCCGAATCACGGCACCAAATATCGTGGCTCGATGTCCGCTTGTCCCAGAAGAACTTGGGACAAACGCCTTGAGAATATAAGCCGTTTTATTACGGATCCGTTACACACACCGGAAAACAGGAGGGCACGAAACTGGCCGGGCCTTTCTCAAAAATCATCAGCGCGTTCCGTTTATATACACGTTAGCGCAGAAAAGATACATATCTCTGCTGAGAGCTTGCCCAGAGGGTTTGGTCACATGCCCATAGCACCACACCAATTCCCTCAAGGCTTACTCCTTATCAGTGTGCAGAGGTCATTACTTCAAAAGGGGAGGGAAAGACAAGCATTCCTGTGTTGTTTACAATGGGGAGGGTGATAAAAAGCAAGCTGGTTTTGCAGAGGAGAAACAATAACAAATTTGAGAGAACACAGACCTGCAGACTGTTCTCAAAGGCTGCAAGGCCAATTTAAATGGAAGTAAAATGAAATTATATAATCCTCTAAATACACATATACTTCGACTCATGCTATGTCAAGCATCTGCATTCGGACATTACTGATTTCCAAATGGTGTTGATCACACATTATTCGACAATTTATTTCTCAAATCATTCACTGGGCACAGTGAAATGTTCCTACAGCCATGGCCAATAATATTGGCACCCTTGCACTTTTTTCAAATAACTTACTATTTTCTCTAAAAAAGAAGTTGAAATTGACAAAAGTATTTGGTCTCCACAATTCTTTATTTCACTGTTAATATTACAGAACCTTTGTTTTTTTTATGCAGAACTTAACATGTCCTTTTAAATCAGAAAATAAAAAGAAGTGGCATTGACAAATTTATTGACACCCTAGACATAATATTTGGTAGCACAGCCTTTGGACAAAAGAACTGCAGTCATGCGCTTCCTCTAGCCATTAATGAGCTTCCTACACCTCTCTCCTGGCAGTTTGGCTACTCTTCTTGTGCAAACTGTTCCAGTTCTCCCAGATTTGAAGGGTGCAGCATCATGAGGACAGTCATTTGCAGCATCATGCCGCTCTTGCTCCCCCTGCTTTTTGTTGCACACAAGGAGACGGAACCTGGATGCAAGAGGAGGCCATTCAGCCCATTAAGCGTGCACGACCTCTCCTCCATATCAACACAAACTTTCTTAATATCACTACCCTATTAACACTACTGGAGGCATCTATCCCAAAACCAAGAGGGCTGCTCTTGGTGTAAACCAAAAAAGAAGATGGAAGAGTGCAATAATTAATTGAGATCGAGATGATTGATTCGTGACTTGAATTGTTGCAGGTTGATGCAATTGTGGGGGGGTTCTTCCAAAGAGACAGTGCTGGGGAAGAATGAGGAGGCATGGTATTTGGTATGGAGGAAAGGGAGGATAATGCAGACAGGGTAACAAGTAGAAGCTACTACACAAGTGTTATGAACAGAGTGAAGTGGAGGTACAGAAACAGAGGGTTCAATACTTGTAGGCACAGGAATCTGACTGTGGTTGTAGGCACAGGAATCTAACCGCTTATCAACTTAGATTTATTAGGGGAGGGGGCTATGAGGAGTATAGCAGTAGGGATGAGAACAGTGGAGCAAGAACAGACACCATCAGGGTGTTTTATGCACACATATAATATGACCAAAATGTAAATTATTATTATATAAAATTCCAATGTTTTTGTTAATGCCGGTGCCGAGGAGGTTCCCGGAGGCATTATGTTTTCGGGTTGTCCGTCCGTACGTCCTTCTCCGATAGGTTTTCATTATCGGATAACTTAAGACCAGCTGAAGGGGTCTATGTCAAACTTACAATTATGTGTAATGATGCAAAGATGAACTGATTAGATTGTGTGTGCTTACAACAAAGTTGGAAGTGAGGTTAGGAATAATCAAACACAGACAGCACATTCAGTTTCATCCCTTGAAAAGACCCTCTCACAGACAGCACATTCACCCCCTTGATGAGACCCTCTCACAGACATCTCATTCAGTCCCTTGATGAGACCCTCTCACAGATGTCACATTCACCCTCTACAGGTGCACATTCTTGAACATGCATGGTCTGAATTTGTTCAAACGTGGCACAACCACAGTACATGGTGGCATAGGCATGCACCTCACTTTGTTTTGTGACTGATCCACGATGGCCGACTGGTAGAGTGGCGGTGGTGTTATTTGTAAAAAAAACCAAAAAAAAAACCCCGATGTTCAACACGTTCTCAACCATTCCTCAGTCATGCATTTACCGATCTTGCTCAAGCGTTGCACACAGATAATAAATGATGTTATTTTCTTTTGAGATCAGATCCAACATGGACGACTGGTGGCCATTTTGTTAAACATGTCTCAAACCATTTCTTGAACATTCATGGTCTGATTTTGTTCAATCTTGGTTCAATGGGAGGTGGTTATGAAGTTTTGTTCTTAGAGTTTTGTTTCAAGGGCTCTTTTCAGGATTGTCACTGATACTGAAATCACTTTTTCCGGATCGTCATTTTTCAGGATTATTTGCACCACAACCCTGTACAGCCTCCAACTGTCGTTCATCTGTGGTAATGTTCCCAGGGATGGTTTATAAAACATTTGTAAGGTTCTTCTTTAACATTCCCATTGCCCCAATTATCACTAGTACATTTTTGGAACTCTTCAGCTTCCAGGATCTTTGCACTTCATTCTTGAGGTCTTGTTATTTGGTCATTTCCTTTATTTCTGCATTATTTTTGCCAAAATCCCTGAGGACTGATATCTCAATCAGCAATACTGTATTTTCCTTTTTGTGTCCGACTACTGTATCCGGTCACAATGCTTTGTTTTCTATGGTCACGCTGGATGGCATCATCAGGTCATACATGAGCATTATGTTCTTGTTTTCAATGATTGCTTTTGGTTCATGTTTCCATGAGTTTTGTGGAACTGGGATATTGAAATATCTGCAGATGTGCCAATGGAGTACTCTCCATTCCTTGTTGTGCCTTTGAGTGTACAGTTGCTCCGGCATGTGTTTTTGACATCCCGATAGGAGGTGACTCGTGTTTGATGTTTCTACATTGCAGAAACTATTATTTCATCTTTTATTTTTCTTTTGTCTTTTTTTGCAATTGTTGGTGCTGTATTCGTTGCTGTTTTGGTTTGGTGTGTGACATCTTCCAATCACACATGTTTTTGGAAGTTTTTTACAAGGTGAGTGAGAGATACCTTTTCTGGTTTGTTGTGTTCATGCTTGTACACAAATTGTATTCGGTAGTCTGTTGAGCTTTTCATGTACTCTGCTAATACTAGTCATCGCTCTGTGCTCTTGATTGAGTTCCATCAGGCTGCCACCTCCTACTTTCCTTGGTAGCTACATTCTTGGGATGCACTGATTATTGTGGATCGTGGGGAGTTTCCTTGTTTTTATACTAGTTTTTAGCTGTTTTCTAGTTTGTTTGTTTTTTTTCTAGTTTTTTGATATCTGCTCATGGCCAGTTTACTATTCCACAGCTGCACTGGAACACTAGTACTGCTAGTTGGTTTATGGCTTTGATTTTGTTTCTTGGGGTGAGATGTATTTTCAGGATCAGCCTTGTTCTACGCAGTATTCTTTGGTAATTGTTTTGTGCATTTTCGATGAAAACTTTGGTGGCCCTCTTCTACTCCAAGGTATTTGTAAGGTGCTTCATTGTCTTGCCCCTGTATTGTTGTATTTAGGTCGATTGTTATGTTGTCCATTTTTGTTGGTCTACCTTGCACGAATGTGCACTTGGCACACTTATCTTGGCGAAATTCCATTTGGATGTCATCGGAGAACCGTTTCACTAATTTCAGTTGTTCTGACAATTTTCCGTTGTTTGGTGCAAAGAGGTTTAAATCATCCATGTACAGTAGATGCGTCACCTTTCTTGTTTCTTTGAGCGTCCTTTTATTGGATGGTGGAGTGTGTCCATGCCATTGCTCATTAATGAGGTTACTTAGTGGGTCCAGAGCCAGGCAAAACGGGAGAGGAGAAAGGCTGTCTCCTTGGAAGATCCCACGTCATGTCTTTACTCTTGGTATTTCAATCTTTCCTTCTGAGTGCTGCAGGATTAGTGTGGTATTCAATAGAACCATGGCTTTCTCAATCTGCTTGATTATTTGGAGATTTATCTTGTACATTTATTTGCATGCACTTTATCATCCACGAATATGGGACACTGTCAAAAGCTTTTTATAGTCTGTCTATCAATGCTGTGGGCAATTTGGTGGTTCTTGTATTGCAATTTTTGAGAATGGCCTTGTTTGGCAAGAGGTGGTCCATTGTTCCATAACATCCTCTCTTGCATCCCTTCTGTTCTGTCTCTAGGCCTCCTTATTGTTAGGTGGTACATTATGTCTGTGATGATGCCTATTAAAAGTTTGTTTGTTGTTGGTAGACAGGTTATTGCCTGGTATTGGTGGGGTATTTGGTCTCTTCAGATTTTGGGATGAGGAAGATGTTACCTTCTGTGAACCTATCATCCATTTCCTGACCCCCTTGGATAAATTCATTTGAATGTGTGGACGTAGTGAACGTGGAGAACATGTGAGTGCGTGTATGTGTGTATGAGGCATGCTTTTGTGTCTTTTAATTACGTACGTCTATTAATTATTTACATGCTGTTGTAACGTATCGGCAGCCTGCAGCCTCCTCACTCTCTGCAGACCTGGACAAAATCGCAGACTGGTCAAACAAGGGGAACATGACTTTCAATCCTGACAAATCTCACACTCTCACTATGTCTCTCCGAAAAGACCGACTGGAAAACCCTCCCGTCTACTTTCTCAACAATCCTTCCCAATAAGTTCTGTCGCTCAAGCTTTTGGGTCTCACTATCTGCCATGATCATTCTTGGGAAAACCACATTGCCAAGCTGGCCTCCAAAGCCAGTCGCCGACTGGGCATCCTCCGTCGTGCGAAGTCCTTCCTTGGCACACCTGAGCTCCTCACCTCATACAAGGCTTTCATCCGCAGCTCAATGGAATACTGCTCCCCCCTCTGGGCCGGTGCTCCTGCCTCACACCTAGCTAGGCTTCACGCTGTTGAAGCCAAAGCTTTCAGAATCATTGGAATCTCCTGCGATGAAACTAACTCCGAGGGCCTTTCACTCACTCACCGCAGGCAGGTTGGTGGTCTTTCTGTCTTCTACCGACTCCTCTCTGGCCTTGCTCCCCCAGCTCTCTCTGTGCTCTGTCCCCCAAATATTCCTACAGGTCACACAAGATCTGCCAGCAACCCTCTTATGGTTAAACTGCCAAAATCTAGGCTCTCTGCTCACCTTCACTCTTTCATTCCCCTTTTTTCCCGCCTCTGGAACAAACTCCCACACTCCCTTCAATCGCACTCCTCCCTCCAGGTCTTTAAAACAGCTGTTCACCACCATCTCTTATCTTCCCCCATCCAAAACCTTGATCTTTTCTACCCCCGCTAATTCACCCCAGACACACTTTTTCGAAATTCCAACTTCTTTCCTGGAAGTCCTTGCAGTGTCCATATGTTTTATACCTCTCCCACCTCCCCCCAAGCCTGCTCTCTCCCACAGTTCTCTCGATGTCCCTGCTCTCAAATGTTGTGTTTGTGTCCTTCCCCCTCTCTCCCCATCTTGTCTTCCGTTCCCTCTTTTTATATATTTTGTCTGTCTGTTTGATTTGTTTGTGAAATAAATGTTAGGTCTTTCACGAGCCTCGATTCTGTATACAAATATATATATATATATATATATATATATATATATATATATATATATATCTATATATATATATATATATATATATATATATATATATATATATATACATATATATATATATATACATATATATATATAATATATATATATATATATATATATATATACGTATATATATATACGTATATATATATACATATATATATATATATATATATATACATATATATATATATATATATATATATATATATATATATTGTTACAGATACGACTTTGATGGTATGGTGGGCCGAGCGGGATGGCCGCCGTATCCGTACAAGTTACCCGATTGTACTCGAACGTCGACGAAGCCGCGCTATGCTGGCTCAATAGGAAAGAGAAGACACCCGGCTGGGTTATAATGACACAATACGACACCAGGGGTTCAGTTCTCAAGTATATTCGTACGGAAAAAGGTTGGATTACAGGGACAAGAGGGAAACATAGGAAGGTGGGCACTTAGACACAACCTTATATTAACCCTAGACAGACCACAGATAAACGGGACAACGCTGACTCACACGGGATTTGATGGCCAGGAAAGCGGCAGTCGATGGCTCAGGTGCACCTGGCTCAGGGACAGAATCACGTACGGTGGTGTCCAGCAGATGCGGGGAGGTCGCTCAGCGCTCGTGGGTCGCGACTTTGGTGGAGATGCCGGGGAGGTCGCTCAGCGCTCGGGAGGGTGGCGTCTTGTCCTTCCAAGCTCGGGGCGCATCTGACGTCACGTCCGGCGCGGGGCCGCGTATATCCGGCCGGGAGTCACGCCCTCGCTCGTTAGCTCCGCCCCATATGGCATCGGCCCATGGCTTCTCATTGGGTGCGGGGGTTACCGGCTCCGCCCTTGACGAGGGGCCGACAGGGAGCCCCCTTCTGGGTAACCCCGTCGAGCACATGTTCAATGGCGGCCAACCGAGCCGGAGTGAGGACGCAAAGCCGCTGTTGTTGTGGTTGTTGTTGGAGCTTGAGATGATGGGAAGAGATGCGGGGAGGTATGGGAAGGTCCTAAACTCCTACTGGTGCCATATCATCACATTCTGGTGCAACGAAGAGTCATAATTAATGGAAACAAGTCCTTAACTGACATAGATTAAGAATAACTAGCAAGATGTCCTATAATTGTCTACGTGTGGTGCGGGGGACCTGGGCACGACATTTAATGGGGGAATGAAGGGGAAGATCGGCTCTAATGGGTGTTGTTTACAGACAATGGGACTAGGGAATGGGGTAAGGGGAGAGTTGGGGAGTATCGGAGAAGATAGCGGAGAAGATAGGGGAATATTTACAAGCGGATATGGAGGCCAAATTCCATATTCGCAACATTGCACCCTTCTCTACCCTCGGGGCGTCCCGACCCGATAAATTTTTACCTACTTTAGTGTGGCACGCAATGTAGTTCCCTCTACTATTAACTCTACCCTGAGTGCGACAGTTTTACAGATATTCACAAATGAGTAAATATGTCCCCCTGCGACGTTGCACCCTTCTCCTCACAGAAACACACCCACAGGATAACCGAATCCGGAAAGAATTCTCAAACTAAACATACAGCCGGTAGGGAGCATTATTTACAAGACTACGCTGCTATTTACACTACGATCCAGGACCTGTTTTTGGAGGAACACATGCAGATGTTATGCATAGAGAGAGAGCGCGCTTGCCAACATCGATACACCAACCCACGAGTGCTCTGTGGCCGACGGCCTTTAATAACGTGCAGAGCACCCTTTCCCGAGCATCAACAGCACCACCCCACCACCAATCGGTGCAGTCACCATTGTTCATTGGAATAAAAATAACTTCAACAACCCCTAACCCTGCAGGTGTCTCTTGCTCTTCTTGTGGTGCACTTGGTGGTGTTAACTATTAGTGGTTCACCTGTATGGCATAGGTGCCACGTTGATCCATAGGTCCATCCCCGGGTGGTGCTTGGCCGCAAACGAACTGCGGTCCATTGTGGGTGGCCACAAACATTGCGGTCCATATGGTGTACCGATCCAGGCAGCGAACAGCGAAAGGGCAGGCCCACAACTGCGCAGCCAGCACCTCTCTCTCCTCTCTCTCTACCCCAAAGCCAGATCCTCGGAGGTGGGAGACAAAAGAAGAAACAAGTGAGTAAGGTGGTAAGGGCGCAAAAGTGCACGCAATATAAGGTAATGCACACTGGGGGCACATGGGAACCAGGTGAGACAGGTACGTTCCTATCGTACGCCCCCCCCCCACCAGGTAACCTACATGGCCCCTCCCTTACCCCTTACTGTATCCACACAACACAACACTACCCATAAACATCTACTTTACAAATCAACAAACATCCCTACTGTCTTCCCCGTTCCTCCCATATACCAAATTCGTCTTCTCTCCCTCCTAACCAATCAAATTTGCCATTTTCAACTCTCATCAAAATTTGCCATCTCCAACTCAACATCAAAATTTGCCATCACCAATTCATCATCAGTCCCTCCTAGGGAGGGAGAGATGGAATCACCCCAATGTCTCATCCACGTCGTGATGCGTCTCACAAATCCACACAGCAATCTCATTTCCTGCAACAAACAAAGAAAACACAGGTGTGGAGTCATCATCATCACAGGCAAGTGGCTGCGTATGGTGCGACAGGTTCATCAATCCTAACTATTTCCTAAATGACTTTAACAACTTTACACTACCCGGGGTCTTTCTCCGGCCAAACCATTGGCCCTCTTACACTATGGGTTCTAAAAAACCAATTCCCATTGGCCAAACTGTGGTGCTTTTCAATTTGGGGTCTCACTCCCCCGATTCATCTCCCGGTGCCCTCGTACAATTTCTGGGCTGCGACGTGTACCTCTCCCAGTGGGTCTACCCACCTGCACACCTCCACCACTGTAGTTGCCTCCGAGCTTACCTGCTCCTTACCCTAACCTATCTGGGGAAGGCCCTCTGGCGCTCTCCCCACTCCGTGCCCTCTCTGGCACTGGGCTACCCGGGTCCATCCTCCGGATCCTCGGGCCCCATCCACAACTCTACCGGCTCCCAGAGCCCACCTGCGGCCTCACCTGGCCGACATCCTCACAGTGGTGGAGTGCCCAACCAACTACACACACTAACAGGCTACACGCCCAGCCATTTCCACAACACTAATGCACCCATTCACAACACCATTCTGCAACCGCACCACAAATGCCAATATCCAACCACAATTTACCTGCACCCTCTACCTAACACTTACACTACCCGCCCCGGGTGCTCGTGAAAGGGGTCCACTCTTCCCCCATCCACACCTTCGCACCATGCACACCACTCCGTACCACTCACTCCAACTCTCTCCACACACCTGTACCTGCACACCTGTGCTCTCACACCTGGTGCCACCTGCACCCTTCTCTCCCCAAGCGCATTCGCGCTGATCCACAACACTCACTACTCATACACTGCTCCACACACCTGTCCAGTTGCACACCTGTGCAATCACACTTGTTCAATCCTCACACACACAGCATCATCTCAGCTAACTACTCCCTTCTGAAACTTGCGCTTCCCAGTCGTCCCTTTAACTATTGCGCTCCCTCGTCATTATAATCCACACTAATCTACCTGCGTCCCCACTACAGGTATCAGTCACTAACTAATCTTAACGTTACCTAATGTCAATCTTCGCTAGATCCCTACACACCATATCCTAACCCACCCGGGCTAGTTTTCACTGCCATACACCCCATAAGCTATTGCGCATTTGCCCCACCACATGGGAAGGATGGTGGATTTGCCATCCCACCACATCGGGGGTCTCTCACTACCAATTTTGCACATCAAATTTCAACAAATCAAAAATTTGGCCAATCACTGCCCATCATCTGCCAATCACTACTGCCAATCCCTTGCCAATCATCAAATTTTGTTTTTCTCCAATTTTGGGTCCAAAACACTAACCTCATCACCCAGTCGACTCACTAATACCTCTCGGTGCGCCAATCCCTGTCCAAAGCCCGGCTTCGTAAAGCCAAGCAATGGATGCTGGTTGTTTTGTGCCAGCGGCTGGACACGTCCGGCACTCGGTGCAGGGAAGGAGGTTTACCCGGCCCGAGATCCCACGCACCTTCTCGGCACGGAACCATCCAATGTCCCGATCTCGACCTGCCGGAATTCCTCAACAAAAAGTGGTCGCCATGACGACTCTTTCTATCGGGCCGCCCGCTCCGCCTAGTGGAGCACGGACGTTCAAAGCGAGGCCCAGCACGGATCGCGCACGGCGGTCCTTTCGAACCCGCCGTGGCTCGGATCCCCGCTGGTTCTCGCGGCACGCGAAACCCGGCACGCACCGAGGGCCCGCTTCGGCTAAAAGTCGACCTAACCTTTAACCCGGTCACCGTCGATGCTTCACCTGCTCGCTTACACCCCGCAGCCCGTTCCTTGCTCACACCTCCAGCCGTTTCCATGCTCCTTGTACCGTTCCTTACACACCCAGGCACACCCATTCCACTCACAGCCTTGGTCACACACCTGACCACCGAACACTTTGGCACACATCCGTTGGTAGCACACCACACCAACACACCTCTTCGCGCCCCCTCCTCTGTCACCTCCTCTGTGACAATCACAGGTGTGCCCTCATTCGCACACCCAACCACGTGCCTCACCACCAACTCCAGCGTGCATTCCCACTCACGCTCCACCATTCCCGGTGTGCATCCTTCCATCCCAGGTGTACATCCTCGCTCACCTGTCACAACTAACTCACGCTCCATGTCACTCTCACTACTCTCACCACCATTCTTGACAGCGCACTCACCCTTACTCTTGACAGCGCACTCTTTCCCCATGCACCTGTCCATCACACACCTTTCTCGCGCACACTCTCCCGTTACACCCTCTGTAACACTCACCACAGGTGGACACTCTTCCTTACTTCTGACAGCGCACTCTTTCCTCATGCTCCTGTCCGTCACACACCTTTCTCGCGCACACTCCTGCGCACACTCTCCCGTCACACCCTCTGTAACACTCACCACCCCGCGCTTCCACGTGCTCCCTCGCACACGCGCTACGACCCGACTCACTCTCGCCAGCACACTCACTCCTTGGCACGCACTTTTTCCTCACACACCCCAGAGTCGGACTTTCTCGCTCACCTCCTTTTTCGCACACCAGACCTGTCGCACACTTCACCAACGGCCTCTCACGAACACCCGGGTCTATCTCGACCCCCAAGCTTCTTAAATCACCTGGCGCATCATACGCACGACCATATTGGTCACCACTTACACCGGGTCCTCTTTCTCTTCGCTTCTCCTCCATCACCTGCGAATCCCTCATCCGGTTAATGAGCACATCACGATCCAAACACAGACTTTGGAACCAATTCTTTTATCTCCTCTTTTATCTCTTTGTTATCCCCTCTCCGTCGCTTCTTAATTTCGCTCACCCCTTCTTCCACTTCTTCTAATTTGTGCCTCACCTCTTTTATTCCCCGGTACGTCTCCCTCAAGCTCGTCCTCCAAGGCTACCTTGACCGTTTCCATGTGCGTCCTCACCTGCCGGTCCTTCGTCTCCATTACCTCTACCACCTCGTCCAACCTCGTTGTCAGTCCCTCACGTACCATCTGACATTCCCTCTTCGTCGCCACCAAGTCATCTTTTAGTTCTCTCTGTGTCGCTTTTAATCCTCCTAATACCGCAGTGTTCCTTTGAACCTGCTCCACTAACTCCGTCTGTCCCACCGTCAGCTGCTCCACCTCCTGCGTCAGGTCCTCTATGCCCCCTTGTAACTTTACAGTCCCCTTTCTCACCTCTTTCTCCATGCCCTCCTTACAGTGCCTCACCTCCTCGCGCACTCCTCCGACCCTCCTCACTCACTCCTCTTCTGATCTCCTCTCCCATCACTTGCATCTCCTGCCCAGATGCCACCCTCATCTGCTCCATTTCCTCCCTGTGAGCATCCAGTTTGGTTTCTACCCCCATTCTGACCCCCTCTATCTGCTGCTCCATTTGTTTAACTTCCCTTTCCGCTTGGTCCCTCATGTCCCTCAATTTGCCTTCCATACTGTTTTCTAACCCCTCTAACCCATTTTTCACTCCCTCTATTTGATTCTCTTGAGCGGCCATTCTGTTTTCTACCCCCGTTAACCCAGTTTTCACTCCCTCTATCTGATTCTCCTGGGCAGCCATTCTATTTTTCTACCCCCATTAACCCATTTTTCACTTCTTTTATCCCGTTGTCTAACCCCTCAAAATTATTGTCTAACTTCCCAATTTTCTTGTCTAACTCCTCAAAATTATTGTCTAACTTCTCACCGGTACCCCTCGCTTCGTCCCTCATTACCCCCATTTGGTTTCCCATTACCCCCATTTGGCCCTCCAATCGCTCACCCTGAGCATCCATCCGGTTCCCCAATTGGTTACTCTGCAGTTTGAGGGACGCCTGCATTTGCGCCATAAATTGCTCCATGAGGACCTGCATCTGGGCCATCCCTCCCACTTGTGCAGCGGGTGCGGCCGCCGTAGCTATGTGCGAGGCGCCGTTTCGCGCGTCTGCTACCCCCGCTGTTTCGCTCTCCTCACGTGTCTCAATTTGGTCCTGGACCGACCCTGCTTCACTCTCCCCTACCGGACCCCAGCCGTCTTGATCCGCCATAGCGCGACTTGCAAAATTCGAGTTTCGTAAAACAAAACAAATTTCGGCCGCTCCAAACTTTGACCAAATTTTTTTTTTTTCCTCTATTCGTTTTTTTTTTTTCAAAATTTGGTCGGGCCTCGAATCTCACTCCCGACACAATTGTTACAGATACGACTTTGATGGTATGGTGGGCCGAGCGGGATGGCCGCCGTATCCGTACAAGTTACCCGATTGTACTCGAACGTCGACGAAGCCGCGCTATGCTGGCTCAATAGGAAAGAGAAGACACCCGGCTGGGTTATAATGACACAATACGACACCAGGGGTTCAGTTCTCAAGTATATTCGTACGGAAAAAGGTTGGATTACAGGGACAAGAGGGAAACATAGGAAGGTGGGCACTTAGACACAACCTTATATTAACCCTAGACAGACCACAGATAAACGGGACAACGCTGACTCACACGGGATTTGATGGCCAGGAAAGCGGCAGTCGATGGCTCAGGTGCACCTGGCTCAGGGACAGAATCACGTACGGTGGTGTCCAGCAGATGCGGGGAGGTCGCTCAGCGCTCGTGGGTCGCGACTTTGGTGGAGATGCCGGGGAGGTCGCTCAGCGCTCGGGAGGGTGGCGTCTTGTCCTTCCAAGCTCGGGGCGCATCTGACGTCACGTCCGGCGCGGGGCCGCGTATATCCGGCCGGGAGTCACGCCCTCGCTCGTTAGCTCCGCCCCATATGGCATCGGCCATGGCTTCTCATTGGGTGCGGGGGTTACCGGCTCCGCCCTTGACGAGAGGGGCCGACAGGGAGCCCCCTTCTGGGTAACCCCGTCGAGCACATGTTCAATGGCGGCCAACCGAGCCGGAGTGAGGACGCAAAGCCGCTGTTGTTGTGGTTGTTGTTGGAGCTTGAGATGATGGGAAGAGATGCGGGGAGGTATGGGAAGGTCCTAAACTCCTACTGGTGCCATATCATCACATTCTGGTGCAACGAAGAGTCATAATTAATGGAAACAAGTCCTTAACTGACATAGATTAAGAATAACTAGCAAGATGTCCTATAATTGTCTACGTGTGGTGCGGGGGACCTGGGCACGACATTTAATGGGGGAATGAAGGGGAAGATCGGCTCTAATGGGTGTTGTTTACAGACAATGGGACTAGGGAATGGGGTAAGGGGAGAGTTGGGGAGTATCGGAGAAGATAGGGGAATATTTACAAGCGGATATGGAGGCCAAATTCCATATTCGCAACAATATATACATATATATATATATATATATATATAAATATATATATATATATATATATATATATATATATATATATATATACGTATAATATATATATATATATATATATATACGTATATATATATATATGTATATATATATATATATATATATATATATATATATATATATATATTATATATATACACGTATATATATATATGTATATATATATATATATATATATATATATATATATATATAATATATATATATATATATATATATATATATATATATATATATATATATATATATATATATATATATATATATATATATATGTATGTATGTATGTATGTATATATATTATATATATAATATATATATATATATATATATATATGTATGTATGTATGTATGTATGTATGTATATATATTATATATATTATATATATATATATATATATATATATATATATATATATATGTATGTATGTATGTATATATATATATATATATATATATATATATATATATTTTGTGGATATGAGGATTGTGTTTTTTTATTGTATAAGTACATTGTAAAATATCACCCTCCGTCCTCCAGTTGTGTATAAAGGTCAAAGTGCGTCCCGTAGTTAGGTCATATACAATCACGTTTAGCCAATCATAGATTCCCTGCTTGTTGGTAGTTATTTCCTTATTCTATGTAGGTTAAGGCTGTGTCTTCCATTAATTGACACTCCATTGCACCGAATTCAAATAGATAGATCCCCTTTCATTCCCATTCCCAAAACCTCTACTGCCAACTGCATTCACCACAGCTGCTGGGCGGTTTTCGCCGCGACTCCATTAGCCACGAGGTGGGCTCGGAGAAGAAGGGGGAGGAGCCGCCAAATCCAGGGCGTGGCTCCCGCCCAACGTCAACAAAAGGGTGGAGCCAGTGAGCCCTGACCAGCCAACCAGGGCTGGGGAAATACGATCACGGGCGTGGCGCGGGTTGATCTAAAAGCGCGTTATATAAGCGCACGCTGAAGCCTTTGAGAGAAGAGTCCAGACGAGCTTGGTAAAGGCGGAGGAAGGGATCCCCACGGAGAGTTGCGCCAGTTAAGCAGAAGAGTCCACCAGCAGTTTGGCTCCACCAGCAGTTTTGACTCCACCAGGCAGATTCGACCTGTTACCCCGCGGGAACCAGATTTCGGTGGCCGTCGTGGTCCAGCCCGACGTCCCGTGCGGGATCAAGCCCGAACCATCTGCCCCAGCTGAACCTTCCCATTCCTCCTTCCAATCATTCCTGCCTGCAAATTCCCCATTCATGTGAGTCCGCCTTTGTTTGTTCTGTCCTGGGTATTAATTAAGACTGCATAGGTAAGCTAAGTTTCACTGTGTCCTTCTGGTCCGTCCCTCTTTCTGCTTTATTTTATTATCCTTCCTCCTCCTTGGTTTCTTTTGATTGTAAATAGCAAATAAATCATATTCGTATTTCAAACCCTTTTTTTCTTCTTCTTCTTCACATCCGTCGTCTTTGTCTTTTCCAAATTGAACATCTGTGGCACGATTTGGCCAACGTTCAGAATCGGGTCTAGTCATTGTTAACGGTTCGGGCCGCGGCTGCCATCCGCTCGGCAATCCAGTAACATCTTATCCGCGGTCGCGAATGAAGCTGCTCACCGGTCTTTTCGGAGGCCGCGGTGCAGCTTCAGGGACCACATCGGTCAGTGACAAGCGAGGGGACTAATCCCTCCTCAAAGGGGAACCATAGGCCGACGTTGGGTTCCGTAACAATTGATGTCTGGGAGTGAGATACGGACCTGAAGCGCTTAGTGCGCTCAAATTACGAGTGGGCCGAAATATTTTTATTAGAAAATCTTAAATTTAAAATCGTGCCATGGATAGTCAAGGCGGCGGGATGCCGGTGGGGGAATTAGAAGAGGGGTTAGGGGTAACCCAGGACCAGAGGGAAGAAATGGAGGAGAACAATGAGGAGGTGGTTGAGGGGGTATCAGGTGCGCAAAATGGCGCCCTCGCGCACGTGGTGGTAGCGGCACCAAATTTAGCCGCGCCCGTGGTCGCAGCAGCTGAGCCCGAGATGCCAATGAATCTGGACCTGTTCATGAAACAGATGATGGCCTTTATGGTAAAAACAGACGATAATTTCAAAGGGATGGAAAACAGAATGAGGGGCCAAATGAGGGACGAAGCGAGGGGTACCAGCGAACAGTTGGGAAATAAACTTGAGGGTTTAGACAATAAATTTGAGGGGTTAGACAATAATTTTAAGGGGTTGGACAATAAATTTGAAGGGTTAGACAAAGGGATAAAAGAGGTGAAGAATGGGTTAACGGGGCTAGAAGATAAGATGGAAGGCAAATTGCGGGAAATAGGGGAGCAATCCGCCCGAGAAATCAAACAGATGGGGAACCAGATAGAGGAGGTGAAAATCGGGTTAGAAGGTCAATTGGATGCTCAGAGGGATGAATTAAAACAGATGAGGGCGGCATCTACTGAAGGAATGGAGGAGATGGGGGAGGAAATAAGACGAGGTGTAAGCGAGGAGGTCTCGGGGGTACGCGAGGAGGTAAAGCGAGGTGAGAAGCATATGGAGAAAGAGGTGAGGAATAATACGGCTAGGTTACAGGGGGGGCATAGAGGGTCTGACGAGGGGAGTAGAACAGCTGACAGTGGGACAAAAGGAACTAGTGGACCAAGTGGAAAAGAACACTGCAATAATCGGGGGGTTAAAAGCGACACAAAAAGACATCAAGAACGAATTAATAGCGACAAAGAAGGAATGTCAGATGGTACATATGAGGGGTTGACGAAGAGGTTGGACGAGGTGACAGAAGTAATGGAGACGAAGGACCGGGAGGTGAGGACGCACATATAAACGGTCAAGGTGGCCTTAGAGGACGAAATTGAGGAGGCGCACCGGGAAATGAAGGAGGTAAAGGAAAAATTAGAGGAGGTGGAAGAGGGGGTGAGTGAAATTAAGAAGAGAAGGAGGGAAACTAAGAGGGAGATAAGGGAGGAGGTGATGGAATATGTACAAAGTCGGTGCTCAAATCGTGATGGTGTGCTCGCTAACCAGATAAAGAGTTTGCAGGTGGCGAAGGAGGTGCGGAGACGAGGTGCCGAGGTGAGTGGCGATGTACGCGGAAATGTATATGGTGTGAGGGGAGCTTCAGTCGGCTTGGGAGTTGGTTTGGACCCGGGTGTTCGTGAGAGGCCGCTGGTAAAGTGTGCGACAGGTACGGAGTGCGAAAGAGGAGGTGTGCGAGAATGTCCGACTATGGGGTGTGTGAGGAAAAAGTGCGTGCCGAGGAGTGAGTGTGCTGTCGAGAGTGAGTTGGTCGTAGCGCGTGTGCGGGGGGGCACATGGAAGCGCGTCGTGGGGAGTGTTACAGGGGATGTAACGAAAGCAGGCACACCTGTGGTGAGTATTACGGAGGGTGTAACGGGAGAGTATGCGCAAGAGGATGCGCGAGAAAGGTGTGTAACAAAGGGGTGCATGAGGACAGAGTGCACGGTCGAGAGTAAGGGTGAATGCGCGACCGAGTGTGGTGGTAAAAGTAGTGCGAGTGACACGGAGCGTGAGTTGGTTGTGGCAGGTGAGAGAGGATGTACACCTGGAATGGAAGGATGCACAACTGGAATGGTAGAGCGCGTATGGGAATGCACACTGGAATTGGTAGTGAGGCACGTGATTGGGTGTGCAAGTGAGTGCACACCCGTGGTTGTCACAGAGGAGGGGGCACGAAGAGGTGTGTTGGTGAGGTGTGCGAACGACGAGTGTGTGCGGTGGTCAGGTGTGTGACCAAGTCTGTGAGCGGAATGAGTGTACCTGAGTGTGTAAGAGAAGGTGCAATGACGAGGAGCATGGGAACGGCTGGATGTATGAGCAAGGAACGGGCTGCGGGGTGTAAGCATGCAAGTGGAGCATCGACGCTAACCGGGTTAGCGGTTAGAGCGACCTATAGCCGAAGCGGGCCTTCGGTGCGTGCCGGGCAGCTTCGTGTGCCGTGGGGACCCGCGGCGGTTTCGAAAGAACCGCCGTGCGGGATCCACGCCCGGCCTCGCTCTGAACGGCCGCGTCCGTGCTCCGCTAGGCGGAGCGGGCGGCCCGGTAGGAAAGGTCGTCATGGCGACCCCTTTTTGTTGCGGCGTTCCGGCAGGGCGAGATCGGGCCATTGGACGGCTCCGTGCCGAGATGGTGCGTGGGATCTCGGCCCGAGTAAACCTCCTTCCCTGCACCGGAGGCCGGACGGATCCAGCCGCCGGCACCAAGCAACCCGCGTTCATTGCTCGGCTTTACGAAGCCGAGTTTAATGATGTCATGACGCACCGAGGCTAGGATATAGCGGACTGTGATGATGGTGATAGTGTTTTTGGATTCAAACTTTTGGGATAGAAAATTTTTGATTGGTTGGAATTTGGAGAGCAACATTGATAGTGGAAGATACCCGATGTGATGGGATGGCAACTCTGCCATCCCTCACAGCGGGGGCAAAAGAGCACTAGTTATGGGGTTGGCAGTGAAAACTAGCCCGGGAGGGTTAGGATACCTAGAGATTGACCATAGGTAACGCTAAGGTTAGGTAGTGACTTTAATACCTGTAGTGGGGACGCAGGTAGATTAGTTTGGATTATAATGACGAGGGAGCGCAATAATGTAAGGGGCGACTGGGAAGCGCAAGTTCCAGAGCGGAGTAGTTAGATGAGATGATGCCGTGTGTTTGAGTATCGAAAGTGTATTGAGCAGGGTATGAGTAAATGATTGTGATTGTGAGTTGTATTGAGATTGCACAGGTGTGCAACTGAACAGGTGCATGGAGCAGTGTATGACTGAGTAGTGGTGATTGCGTGTTGTGTTGACCAAATGGTCCAGGGAGGAAGGAGGGTGCAGGAAGCACCAGGTGATTGCACAGGTGTGCAACTGAACAGGTGAATGGAGAACAGGTGTATGGAATAAATGGTCTGGAGTATATGGAGTAGGGAATGGATGGTCGTGGAGTGAGTATGGTGGAAACTGTGGAGTGGAGTGGATGGTGCGAAGGTGTGGATGGGGGAAAGGAGGATGGACCCCCATCACGAATACCCGGGGAGGATAGTCTAAGAGTTAGGTAGAGGGTGCAGGTAAATTGTGGTTGGATATTGGCATCTGTAGTGCGTGATGGAAGAATGGAGTTTGGATTGGTGCATTAGTGACGTGGAAATGGGAGGGCGTGTGGCTGAATTTGTAGTTATGATCATGGCGCACCATAGTTTCCCCACCTGGTGTCCGGAGTAACCAATTCCCTTGGGGTTCCAACTGCATGCCGGTCCGAATCCCTTGGGAGTTATGCTCGGAACGATGCCAGTTGAAGGCTATGGTCCTTGACCATGACGTTACGTCACCAACTCCCTCAGAGCTTCAGCTGCATGCGGCTGCAGTTCCTTGGGGGTTGTGGTAGTTGCGTGACCATTTGTAGTTATGGGCACTCCACCACTGTGAGGATGTCGGCCAGGTGAGGCCGCAGGTGGGCTTTGGGAGCCGGTAGAGTTGTTGTGGATGGGGCCCGAGGATCCGGAGGACGGACCCGGGTAGCCCAGTGCCAGAGGGCACCGAGGGGTGACAGAGCCAGGTGGGGCCTTCCCCAGTTAGATAGGTTAGGGTGAGGAGCTAGGTAAGCTCGGGTGGCAACTACAGTGGTGGAGGTGTGCAGGTGGGTAGACCTGCTGGGAGAGCTGCACGACCCAGCCCGGAAATTGTGCAAGGGCACAGGGAGTCAAATCGGGGGAGTGAGACCCCAAATTGAGGAAGCACCACAGTTTGGTCAATGGGAATTTGGTTCTTAAAACCGCATAGAGTGCAAGATGGCCAATGGTTTGGCAGGGAAAGACCCCGGGTAGTGTAAAGTGTGTTAATGTCAGTTAGAGGATAGTTAGGATGGAAATCTCCTCGCACCATCTGCATCCACTCACCTGAGATGACGTACCTCCACACCATGCCAGGTGGTTTTTTATTATTTTGTGCAAATGTTTGGAATGTGAGACGCATCATGACGTGGGTGTGACATTGTGCTTCGTGTTCCATCTCTCCCTCCTTATGAGGATTGATGATGAATTGGGGATGGCAAATTTTGGTTAGTGGGATTGTGAAGACGAATTTGGTACAGGGGAAATATGGG
Organism: Myxine glutinosa; assembly: GCF_964187855.1. Taxonomy (NCBI): domain Eukaryota; kingdom Metazoa; phylum Chordata; class Myxini; order Myxiniformes; family Myxinidae; genus Myxine; species Myxine glutinosa. The sequence goes on from NC_136267.1 coordinate 49,903,703, forward strand.
GAAGACAAGACATTAGTGACGAATTTGTAATGTGTAGATTGTTGTAAATATGGGGTAAGGGCAAGGGTAGAGTAGGTAACGGGGGGGGGGGGGGGGGGGGGGGTGACGTATGGTAGGGACGAGCTTTTCTCCGCTCCGTCTCCATACGCACCTCACCTTGCATTGCCTTTATTGATGTGTACCCTTGTGACCTTACCCCTCGCTCACCTGTCTTCCCCCCCCCCCCCCCCCCCCCCCCTTGTCTTCCACACGAGGACTGGGCGCCGAGGGGAGCGTGCGGCAGCCCGCCATTGTGCGCCCGAAACTCCCGGAACCAGCTGTCTGCATCGATGCACCACCTTATGGACCACATGTCTGTGGCTGAGCACCACTTATGGACCCCATGGGTTGGGGCGTGGCCCCTCTGCTGGAACCGGCCATGAAGGCCCGAGATCTTGCTGGCGGACCTTGGTCACAGGGCACCGATGCCACACAGGTGAATCACATAGTCGGCCCTGTGGGCCATAAAAAAAAAAAGGACACGTTTTGTGCACTTTTATTAGTCCAAATAGGCCGCCAGCAAGGAAGTTGACAACATCTGGAAGAGCATGAGCCAGCAGAGGGAGCCGAAGAGCAAGAGACCACCAGCAGGGTTTGTCGGCTTATTTTTATTGAACTGTGGTGACTGCACCGATTGGTGCTTGATGGTGTTTTTGGTGCGTTGTGAGTGCTTTCTGGTGCATCGATGCAGGGCAAGCTGTCTCTCCCCCCCAAAAGAACAATCACAGGTCCTGGGTTGCGTTTTGTAAATAAAATAGCGTCGTTGTAAATAATGCGCCCCCACCGTAAGTGTTTTAGTTTGAAGACCATTCCGCAATTCAGTTAGTTGTGGGCGTGAATCTGTTAGGCAGGGTGCAATGGAGCAGCGGGACATATTTATTTATGTTTTAAAACTGTCACACTCAGGGTCAGGTTAAATGTAGGGGGAACTACACCTACGTGCCACACTAAACGTAAAGGTAATAGGCCCGGGACGTGCCTAAGAGGAGGAGAGTGCAGTGTTGTGGATATGAGGATTGTGTTTTTTTATTGTATAAGTACATTGTAAAATATCACCCTCCGTCCTCCAGTTGTGTATAAAGGTCAAAGTGCGTCCCGTAGTTAGGTCATATACAATCATGTTTAGCCAATCATAGATTCCCTGCTTGTTGGTAGTTATTTCCTTATTCTATGTAGGTTAAGGCTGTGGCTTCCATTAATTGACACTCCATTGCACCGAATTCAAATAGATAGATCCCCTTTCATTCCCATTCCCAAAGCCACTACTGCCAACTGCATTCGCCGCAGCTGCTGGGCGGTTTTCACCGTGACTCCATTAGCCACGAGGTGGGCTCGGAGAAGAAGGGGGAGGAGCCGCCGAATCCAGGGCGTGGCCCGCCCATCGTCATCAAAAGGGTGGAGCCAGCGAGCCCTGACCAGCCAACCAGGGCTGGGGAAATACGATCACGGGCGTGGCGCGGGTTGATCTAAAAGCGCGTTATATAAGCGCACGCAGAAGCCTTTGAGAGAAGAGTCCAGACGAGCTTGGTAAAGGCGGAGGAAGGGATCCCCACGGAGAGTTGCGCCAGTTAAGCAGAAGAGTCCACCAGCAGTTTGGCTCCACCAGCAGTTTGGCTCCACCAGCAGTTTTGGCTCCACCAGCAGTTTTGGCTCCACCAGCAGTTTTGACTCCACCAGGCAGATTCGACCCGTTACCCCGCGGGAACCAGATTGCGGTGGCATCGGTGGCCGTCGAGGTCCAGCCCGACGTCCCGTGCGGGATCAAGCCCGAATCATCTGCCCCAGCTGAACCTTCCCATTCCTCCTTCCAATCATTCCTGCCTGCAAATTCCCCATTCGTGTGAGTCCGTCTTTGTTTGTTCTGTCCTGGGTATTAATTAAGACTGCATAGGTAAGCTAAGTTTCACTGTGTCCTTCTGGTCCGTCCCTCTTTCTGCTTTATTTTATTATCCTATTATTTATTTTATTATTTTATTATCCTTTATTTTATTTGTTATATTATCCTTGGTTTCTTTTGATTGTAAATAGCAAATAAATCATATTCATATTTCAAACTCTTTTTTTGTCTTCTTCTTCTTCTTCTTCACATCCTTCGTCTTCGTCTTTTCCAAATTGAACATCTGTGGCACGATTTGGCCAACGTTCAGAATCGGGTCTAGTCATTGTTAATGGTTCGGGTCGCGGCTGCCATCCGCTCGGCAATCCAGTATCATCTTATCCGCGGTCGCGAACGAAGCTGCTCACCGGTCTTTTCGGAGGCCGCGGTGCAGCTTCAGGGACCACGTCGGTCAGTGACAAGCAAGGGGACTAATCCCTCCTCAAAGGGGAACCATAGGCTGACGTTGGGTTCCGTAACAATATATATATATATATATATATATATATATATATATATTGTTACGGATCGCGGTTTAGATGTTATGATGGGCCGAGCGGATGGTCCACCGCGACCTAACAGTTCCCCCGATTCTTCCCCAACTCACCCGATTCCACCCGAACGTTGGCCAAATCGCGCTACGCTAAATCAATGATTGGAAAGGACACAACGACTGGGATAAATGAAACGACGCAAGGGGTACAGTTCTCAAGACCTCCGGAGGAGGGTATAATTAGTGGTGGAGAAAAGGGGTAGATTACAAGGTAGAGTGAGGTAAAAGACACAGAAGAGATAGGCACTTAGATACAATCTTATCTCTCCCAGACAGACCACAGACAAACGGAACAAGGCTGACTTACACAGGGATTGATGGCAGGGAAGGACAGGTAGGTTGATAGCACAAGGTGCACCTTGGCTCGGGGACAGGATCAAGCACGGTCCAAGAGATGCAGGGAGGCCTCACAGCGCTCGGAGGTGGCGTCTTTCTTTCTCCAAGCTCAGCGCACATCTGACGTCACCTCCCTCTTCCTGCGCATGCTCAGCGGGGAGTGACACGCCCTCGGCTGGTTGGCTCCGCCCCAGATGGGACCGGTCCGCCGCTTCTATTGGGTGCGGGGGTTACCGGGCTCCGCCCTTGACGAGGAGCTGACAGGGAGCCCCTATTTGGTAACCCCGTCGAGCACATGTTCGATGGCGGCTCGTTGGAAAGGCCTGGTGCCCTCCCAACACCCCCTACCAACCAAGCCGGAGTGAGGACGCGCACTCCCCGCGCCCGCCGCTGCTGTTGTTGTTGTTGTTGTTGTTGTTGCTGAACCGTGAGGAAGAGCTGCGGGGAGGTATTGGGAGGTCCTAAACTTCCTAACGGTGCCATACAATCACATTCTGGTGCAACGAAGAGTCAGAATTAATGGAAACGAGTCCTTAACTGACATAGACTAAGAATAACTAGCAAGATGTCCGATAGTTGTCTACGTGAGATGCGGTGGACCTGGATGCGACATTTAATGGGGGGAAATAGGGGGAGGTCGGGTCTACAGAGTGTTGTTTACAGAAAATGGGACTAGGGAATGGGGGATTGGGGATAGTTGGGAAGTATTGAGGAAATAGGGGAATATTTACAAGCGGATATGGATGGATGGAAATCCCATATTCGCAACATTGCACCCTTCTCTACCTCGGGGCGTCCCGACCCGATAAATTTTTACCTACTTTAGTGTGGCACTCAGATGTAGTTCCCTCTACTATTAACTCAACCCTGAGTGCGACAGTTTTACAGATGTTCACAAATGAGTAAATATGTCCCCCTGCGACGTTGCACCCTTCTCCTAACAGAAACACACCCACAGGATAACCGAATCGCGGAAAGCATCCTCAAACTAAACATACAGCCGGTAGGGAGCATCATTTATACAAGACTACACTGATATTTACACTACGATCCAGGACCTGTTCTTTGAGGAACACATGCAGATGTTATGCATAGAGAGAGCACGCATGCCAGCATCGATACACCAACCCACGAGTGCCCTGTGGCCCTACGGCCTTTAATAATGTGCAGAGCACCCCGTCCAAGCACCAAAAGCACCACCCCATTATGCACAGTCAGCACCATCCGGTGCACCAATAAAGTGTTCAATAATAAATGCACAATCAAGTGTCCATGGTCACCGGTGGTGTCGCAGCCGGCCGATGTTCTGCCGCTGGTCTTGCCTTCATGGAGTGCACTTGGCCTTCTGGCTTCTTTAGAAATAAAGAAAGGCGCCAACCGCGTCCATTTCTAAATTGTGGCCGTCAGGGGGGCCAACTAAAAGTGGTTCACCTGTATGGCATAAGTGCCACGTTGACCCAGAGGTCCATCCACGGGTGGTGCTTGACCGCAAAAGAACTGCGGTCCATTGTGGGCGGCCACAAAAATTGCGGTCCATCTGGTGTATCGATCCAGGCAGCAAGCAGCGGAAGTACAGGCCCACAACTGCGGAGCCAGCACCTCTCTCTCCTCTCTCTCTGCCCCAAAGCCAGATCCTCGGAGGTGGGAGACAAAAGAAGACAAGTGAGTAAGGTGGTAAGGGCGCAAAAGTGCACGCAATACTAGGTAATGCACACTGGGGGCACATGGGAACCAGGTGAGACAGGTACGTTCCTACCGTACGCCCCCCCCCCCACCAGGTAACCTACATTGCCCCTCCCTTACCCCTATCTGTATCCACAAAACACAACACTACCCATAAACATCTACTTTACACATCAACAAACGTCCCTACTGTCTTCCCCGTTCCTCCCATAAACCAAATTCGTCTTCTCTCCCTCCTAACCAATCAAATTTGCCATTTCCAACTCTCATCAAAATTTGCCATCTCCAACTCAACATCAAAATTTGCCATCACCAATTCATCATCAGTCCCTCCTAAGGAGGGAGAGATGGAATCACCCCAATGTCTCATCCACGTCGTGATGCGTCTCACAAATCCACACAGCAATTCTCCCTTCCTGCAACACAGAACAAAGGAACACAGGTGTGGAGTCATCATCATCACCTCAGGTAAGTGGCTGCGTATGGTGCGACAGGTTCATCAATCCTAACTATTTCCTAAATGACTTTAACAACTTTACATTACCCGGGGTCTTTCCCTGCCAATCCATTGGCCAACTTACACTATGGGTTCTAAAAACCAATTCCCATTGACCAAACTGTGGTGCTTCTCAAGTTGGGGTCTCACTCCCCCGATTCATCACTCGGTGCCCCCGCACAATTTCGGTGGCTGGGTCGTGTGACGCTCCCAGCTGGTCCGCCCACCTGCACACCTCCACCACTGTTGTTGCCTACCGAGCTCACCTGCTCCTCACCCTAACCTAACTAACTGGGGAAGGCCCTCTCGCACTCTCACCCCCTCAGTGCCCTCTCTGGCACGGGCTGCCCGATCCACACCCGGGATCCTCAGGCACCCACTGACACTAACGGCTCCCATAGCCCACCTGCGGCCTCACCTGCCCGACATCTAACAGTGGCGGAGTGCCCAACCATTCACACTCATACTAACAGGCCACACGACCAGCCAATTTCACCACACCAATGCACCCATCCACAATACCATTCTGCAACCGCACCACAAATGCCAATATCCAACCACAATTTACCTATACCTTCTAACTATTCTTTAAACTACCCTCCCCGGGTACTCGTGAAAAGGGGTCCACTCTTCCCCCATCCACACCTTCGCACCATGCACACCACTCCGTACCACTTACTCCAACTCTCTCCACTCCACTCATCCTCTGCTCCATATATTTCACACACCTGTACTTGCACACCTGTGCTCTCATACTTGGTGCCGCCTGCACCCTTCTCTCCCCCAAGCGCATTCGCGCTGATCCACAACACTCCCTACTCATACACTGCTCCACACACCTGTCCAGTTCTCATACAGCATCATCTCATCTAACTACTCCCCTCTGAAACTTGCGCTTCCCAGTCGTCCCTTTAAACTATTGTGCTCCCTCGTCATTATCATCCACTCTAATCTACCTGCGTCCCCTCTACAGGTATCCTTGTCACTAACTAACCTTAACGTTACCTAATGTCATCTTCGCTAGATCCCTACACACAATATCCTAACCCACCCGGGCTAGTTTTCACTGCCATACACCCCATAATCTATAGCGCATCTGCCCCCAATCATGGGAAGGGTGGCAGGGATGCCACCCTTACCCACCGTCATACGGCGCGAGTGGGACCTTGTGGGACCACCTCGTATGTGAGTCGTTGCCCGCCTGCCGGACCCCGTGCGTCGCCCCTTGCGGGTTTAGCGCGGGGCCGAACCGGCCGGGCCCCCACAGTACATTACCCCCAAGGGGCTCTCGTGCCTCCCCTGTCCCTCTAAAAACTACCCCTGTTAGTGTCGATGCATGGGTCACACTTCCGCAACCCGCTACCCATTCCATACCACCACAACCTTGCTCACTCACACCTCGCACCTCTCCCATCACCGGACCCTCTCGCTCGCACCCTCGTTCCATACCCTCCGGACCAGCCATACACCTCACTCTTGGCCTCTCACGAACATCCGGGTCCATCTCGACCCCCAAGCTTATTAAATCACCTGGCGCATCATACGCACGACCATATTGGTCACCACTTACACCGGGTCCTCTTTCTCTTCGCTTCTCCTCCATCACCTGCGAATCCCTTATCCGGTTAATGAGCACATCATCACGATCCGAACACAGACTTTGGACCAATTCTTTTACTTCCTCCTTTATCTCTTTCTTATCCTCTCTCCGTCGCTTCTTAATTTTGCTCACCCCTTCTTCCACTTCTTCTAATTTCTGCGTCACCTCCTTCACCTCCTCGTGCGCCCCCTTAAGTTCTTCCTCTAACTCCACCTTATTTTTTTCTATATGCTCCCGCACCTCCCGCTCTTTAACCTCCATCACCTCTACCACCTTGTTCATTTTCCTCGTCAGGTCCTCATGTACCGTCTGACACTCTTTTTTAATTACCCCTACGTCCTTTTTCATCTCCTTCTGTGTCGATTTAAAACCCTCTATTACTGCTGTGTTCCTCTTTACCTGGTCCCCCAACTCCTTTTGTCCCACTGTCAGTTGTTCTACTCCCAGCGTCAACTCCTCTATACCACCTTGCAATTTTACAGTCCCCTTTCTCACCTCCTTCTCCATGCGCTCCTTACAGTGCCTCACCTCCTCGCGCACTCCTCCGACCTCCTCACTCACACCTCTTCTGATCTCCTCTCCCATCACTTGCATCTCCTGCCCAGATGCCACCCTCATCTGCTCCATTTCCTCCCTGTGAGCATCCAATTTAGTTTCTACCCCCATTCTGACCCCCTCGATCTGCTGCCCCATTTTTTTAACTTCCCTTTCCGCTTGGTCCCTCATGTCCCTCAATTTGCCTTCCATACTGTTTTCTAACCCCTCTAACCCCTTTTTCATCCCTTCCATTTGATTCTCTTGAGCGGCCATTCTGTTTTCTACCCCCGTTAACCCATTCTTTACCTCTTTTATCCCATTGTCTAACCCCTCATCGGTACCCCTCGCTTCGTCCCTCATTACCCCCAATTGCTCACTCTGAGCATCCATCCGGTTCCCCATTCCTAAAATTTGGTTTCTCATCCCCCTGTTCTCTTCCCTCTCCTCATCCGCCTTGACCATGAAGGCCTGCATCTGCTGCATGAATAGGCCCCAGTTCATTGGTGCTGCGGCCGCTGCTACGGTCACGGGCGTGGCAAAATTTGGTGCCGCTACACCCACGTGCGCGAGGACGCCATTTTGCGCGCCTGAAGCCTCGTGCGCGAGGACGCCATTTTGCCAACCTGCCGCCCTCACTGCTTCGCTCTCCTCTTGTCCCTCAATTTGGTCCTGGATCGACCCTGCCTCACTCTCCTCTACCGGAACCCAGCCATCTTGATCTGCCATAGCGCGACTTTCAAAATTCGGGTTTTTTTGTAAAACAAAACAATTTCCAACTGCTTGTAATTTTGAGCGCGTTAAGCGCGCTTCGGGCCTCGTATCTCACTCCTCGACACCAATTGTTACGGATCGCGGTTTAGATGTTATGATGGGCTGAGCGGATGGTCCACCGCGACCTAACAGTTCCCCCGATTCTTCCCCAACTCACCCGATTCCACCCGAACGTTGGCCAAATCGCGCTACGCTAAATCAATGATTGGAAAGGACACAACGACTGGGATAAATGAAACGACGCAAGGGGTACAGTTCTCAAGACCTCCGGAGGAGGGTATAATTAGTGGTGGAGAAAAGGGGTAGATTACAAGGTAGAGTGAGGTAAAAGACACAGAAGAGATAGGCACTTAGATACAATCTTATCTCTCCCAGACAGACCACAGACAAACGGAACAAGGCTGACTTACACAGGGATTGATGGCAGGGAAGGACAGGTAGGTTGATAGCACAAGGTGCACCTTGGCTCGGGGACAGGATCAAGCACGGTCCAAGAGATGCAGGGAGGCCTCACAGCGCTCGGAGGTGGCGTCTTTCTTTCTCCAAGCTCAGCGCGCATCTGACGTCACCTCCCTCTTCCTGCGCATGCTCAGCGGGGAGTGACACGCCCTCGGCTGGTTGGCTCCGCCCCAGATGGGACCGGTCCGCCGCTTCTATTGGGTGCGGGGGTTACCGGGCTCCGCCCTTGACGAGGAGCTGACAGGGAGCCCCTATTTGGTAACCCCGCCGAGCACATGTTCGATGGCGGCTCGTTGGAAAGGCCTGGTGCCCTCCCAACACCCCCTACCAACCAAGCCGGAGTGAGGACGCGCACTCCCCGCGCCCGCCGCTGTTGTTGTTGTTGTTGTTGTTGTTGCTGAACCGTGAGGAAGAGCTGCGGGGAGGTATTGGGAGGTCCTAAACTTCCTAACGGTGCCATACAATCACATTCTGGTGCAACGAAGAGTCAGAATTAATGGAAACGAGTCCTTAACTGACATAGACTAAGAATAACTAGCAAGATGTCCTATAGTTGTCTACGTGAGATGCGGTGGACCTGGATGCGACATTTAATGGGGGGAAATAGGGGGAGGTCGGGTCTACAGAGTGTTGTTTACAGAAAATGGGACTAGGGAATGGGGGATTGGGGATAGTTGGGAAGTATTGAGGAAATAGGGGAATATTTACAAGCGGATATGGATGGATGCAAATCCCATATCCGCAACAATATATATATATATATATATATGTATATATGTATGTATGTATGTATGTATGTATGTATGTATTGTTACGTGGTCCTCCCGGTAACTACCTGGTCTTGGTGACCCCCGGACCGTGGGAGGGACCCCGCCAGAAAGATATATGGTTTATACGCTTTCGTAACGCAATCAATATGAATTCCGGTCAAGAAGAAACCCCACACCAAGGATCCGGAATAATCAATAATATATTCCCTGAGCAATCAACAACCATCAACAATGCACAATCAATATTACAAAGATGTAAACTCATCTACACTAACTCTAAGATGGCCATCTTATATATTCCTCACGTGAGCCCCACTCCTGACTCCCTCCGTGGTCAATGTCTCTCACAATGTCTCTCGTCTCCGCACACGGGCGGTTGAACGAACCCCGGGCGGACGTGCTCCAAACGTGCCGTCTCGTACCGGGGACAGCTGCTGCAGCGCACCTCCTTGCCAAGCAACGGGGCAAAACCCAGCGCGGCTTCCAACGCGCGCGAGGCCCCGAAGTGCGACCCGTACGCGTCCTTGTAGACGGGGCAAAACCAAGCGCGGTTTGCAACGCGTGCGAGGCTCAACGTGCGACCCGTACGCGTCCTTGTAGACGGGGCAAAACCAAGCGCGGTTTGCAACGCGTGCGAGGCTCAACGTGCGATCCGTAAGCGTCCTTGTAGACGGGGCAAAACCAAGCGCGGTTTGCAACGCGCGCACGGCCCAACGTGCGACCGCTTGGTTCCGTGCACGAACTCACGGGGACTTGACGTGTCAAAAGGTAGTTCCGCGTCCAGGTAACTCCTCTCGCCAAACGGGTTTCGGAACGCCGCTTTGTCCACGCCGCGCAAGGTCGCTTCCACCTTTTTTCGGAGCGGGGCGAGGAAAACGAAACCTCCTTCTTTTTCCTCGTGTCTTTTTCTCTTCCGTTTCCGGCCACTTCCGTTTCCGGCCACTTCCGTTTCCGGCCACTCCCTCAGAAGGGCTCCTGACCCTCCAACCACAACAACTACACCACAACTTAATATACTACACACGGATAAGCAAAGACCTGAATGGTAATTCACATACATTCACATAAATATGTAACACTCCCCCCCTTCAAGAAAGAAAGTTTGAACCCAGCGAAAACTTTCTTTGCCGGCCAATTTGGAGAAACAAACCAGATAACTCAACCCCCCCCACATTATCAGTTCCCCCCGGGCCCAGTTATCACTTAAAAATAAAGCAACCAAAATTTCACCACAACCCCTCCAGATTACTCCCTCTGGACTAAGTACCAACAACGACATTGTCCCTGCCAAATCAAACTCCATCTCATGACCCTCTGACTTTGACCGTCCGTATCTTGGGAATGAAGGTTAAGGGTTGATCAAAGATCCAAAGTTAAGCAACTCGATAGCACTTTTTCCGGGAGGCCAAGCCGAGTATTCACTACATGGATGCCTTTAGGAACGCGGAGTTCACGGTTAGTCCGTGCAGGAAAGTTCTCTACATGGGCGCCTTGAGGAACGTGGAGTTCACGGTTAGTCCGTGCATGAAAGTTCACTACCTGGACGCCTTTAGGAACGGCGTTCACGGTTAATTCGTGTAGGAATCTTGGCTCGGCGGCTCCGCCGCCTTCAGTGCTTCAACTTCTCAGAACTTCCCTAATAATTAGGGTGGGACCACTGGTCCCTGTAGTCCCATGAATAGCGGTCTCCTTCTCGGCCACCACCAAAACTACCGCCCAGTTGTCCTCTCCTGTAGACCTCTCGACGCCTACGAAATGCCTTCCCTACTGTTATGGTCCGACCCTCCAAATCCTTGCCATTCCAATTCTTCTCTGCCTCTTTGGCGTCTTTTGTGCTGGCAAACGTGACAAAGCCGAACCCTCTTGACTGTTGCGTTTCCCAGTCTCTTACCAACCGCACTTCCACCAGCGGCCCATATCTGTTGAAGACAGAGGTCAGAACTTCTTCCTCTGTTTTGAAGTTCAGTCCCCCTACAAATAACTTGGCACTTTTGTCGCCATCCCGAGCTGGTGTGGCGTTATTTTCCCTGCTGGGCTCTTTACCAACCCTCAGGTTACCATAAACTTGACCCCCGGCCAAATCATTCCCAATAACCACAGATACACCCTCTACAGGAAGCGTGGCTTGTAAACCGACGGTGACCGGTCCTGACACCAAATCGGACTCCAAATGGATGACATGAAGGGGAGCACTAACACCGCCCCCGATCCCCTGTAAACGAACACTATCCCCCGTTGCCGTCTCCTCGGACCCTGGCAAAATGCCTTCAAGCATTAAAGATTGATGTGCCCCTGTGTCCCTCAATATCCTAACCGGTTTCCGGTTAGTCGAGGCTCCATCCCGTGACACAAACCCCTCTGAAATAAATGGTTGGTAACCCTTTTGATGGCGATTTCTCACAATGGCCATTGCGTTTGGAGTCGTAGTAGTCGGACTCCGCTCTGGGTCTTCGCTTTTCATGCGGTAACAACTGGACATCAAGTGTCCAGGTTTCTTGCAAAAAGCGCAAGTAGGCCCGGAGGAAAAACTCGTGGTCTGCCTCGGGCCCCCCGAACTATAAGTTTGTCTTGGGCCCTCATCCCTCCGATTTCGAACCGGTGGGGTATCATAGTTGTCCCCATAATCATCTCGAGGCCGCCGCCATGTATGGTCGTTCTCCGCACCTGCTGTTCCCCACCTCCCCTGCGGAGATCTAGGCGAGGAGTTAGGTTCGTGGACCCCTATTCGGTGGGTTAAGGCATAATCATCTGCCATGGTGGCTGCGTCCCACAACTTTGGTACCTTCTTTTCCTGCAGGTACACTTTGATGTCCTCGTGGACACACTGCTGGAATTCCTCCACCAGGATCAAGTCCCGCAATTTCTCGAAGTCTTTCCCGACTCCTTTTGACTCACACCACCGATCAAACATGTTTTCTTTCACTCTGGCAAACTCCACATGGGTCTCACTCTCCCTCTTCCTGGCATTCCTGAATTTTTGCCTGTAAGCTTCCGGAACCAACTCATAGGCCTTGAGGATGTGCTTCTTCAGTACCTCATAATCTGCACATTGGTCCATTGGTAGCGCCGAATAAATTTCCTGAGCTTTCCCCACCAGCACACTTTGCACGAGTATGGTCCAGGCCTCCTCCGGCCAGTTTAATTGTCGAGCCACTTTCTCAAAGTGTGGGAAAAATTTCGCGACTTCTTTTTCACTGAACGGTGGAACCAGCCTCACATGTCTGCCCACATCCCAGGTTTTCTGGTTAGGTGTCGACCCCGTCAGCAAGGGTGGTGCCTCTCCCCGTTCTCTCATTAACTCCAGCTCCTTGAATTTGATTTCTTGCTGAAGCTCCATGTCACGTTCCTTTAATTCCCTTTCCGCTTTTCTCTCCTCTGCTTCGAGGTCCCTTGCAGCTCTCCTCTCCTCTGCTTTTCTCCCTTCTAACCTTTCCTGGAGTTCTCGTTCCACTCTCCTTTCCTCTGCTTGTTTCTCTTCTCTCCTCGCTTCTGCTTTCCTTTCTTCTTCTGCTAACCTTTCCTGGAGTTCTCGTTCCACTCTCCTTTCCTCTGCTTGTTTCTCTTCTCTCCTCGCTTCTGCTTTCCTTTCTTCTTCTTTTAACCTTTCCTGGAGTTCTCGTTCCACTCTCCTTTCCTCTGCTTGTTTCTCTTCTCTCCTCTCTTCTGCTTTCCTTTCTTCTTCTTTAATCCGTTCCTGGCTCCGTAATTGCAACTCCAGTTTCCGGAGCTCAACGTCTTCTGGTTCTTCGGGTAGCCACTCCCAGGCTAACTCGTCCCATGTTCCTAATCCCACCATAGATTGTATCACCGTGGCCTGCAACTCTGCCTTCCTCAAATTAGTTCGGACCTCCAAGTTAAAATGTTTGGCCAATTTCAAGAGGTCCGACTTTAGCAATGCTCGGAACTGTGCCTCACTCGGGGTTACCCCAAAGTTCTGTGCCACAAACGCCATGGTGCCTATCGTTAACACCTGTTAACCTTCACCCAAGACTTTTCCCCAATTTCTCAAAAAAATTTTTTACCAATTAATGATTAATTAATAAATTTTAATTAATAAAAAATATTATTATTTTATTATTTTATACAATTTTAAATCCCGGACGTAGACCCCATTGCGAAACCGCAAATCGTAATTTGGACGAGCCCCCAATTCTGTTACGTGGTCCTCCCGGTAACTACCTGGTCTTGGTGACCCCCGGACCGTGGGAGGGACCCTGCCAGAAAGATATATGGTTTATACGCTTTCGTAACGCAATCAATATGAATTCCGGTCAAGAAGAAACCCCACACCAAGGATCCGGAATAATCAATAATATATTCCCTGAGCAATCAACAACCATCAACAATGCACAATCAATATTACAAAGATGTAAACTCATCTACACTAACTCTAAGATGGCCATCTTATATATTCCTCACGTGAGCCCCACTCCTGACTCCCTCCGTGGTCAATGTCTCTCACAATGTCTCTCGTCTCCGCACACGGGCGGTTGAACGAACCCCGGGCGGACGTGCTCCAAACGTGCCGTCTCGTACCGGGGACAGCTGCTGCAGCGCACCTCCTTGCCAAGCAACGGGGCAAAACCCAGCGCGGCTTCCAACGCGCGCGAGGCCCCGAAGTGCGACCCGTACGCGTCCTTGTAGACGGGGCAAAACCAAGCGCGGTTTGCAACGCGTGCGAGGCTCAACGTGCGACCCGTACGCGTCCTTGTAGACGGGGCAAAACCAAGCGCGGTTTGCAACGCGTGCGAGGCTCAACGTGCGATCCGTAAGCGTCCTTGTAGACGGGGCAAAACCAAGTGCGGTTTGCAACGCGCGCACGGCCCAACGTGCGACCGCTTGGTTCCGTGCACGAACTCACGGGGACTTGACGTGTCAAAAGGTAGTTCCGCGTCCAGGTAACTCCTCTCGCCAAACGGGTTTCGGAACGCCGCTTTGTCCACGCCGCGCAAGGTCGCTTCCACCTTTTTTCGGAGCGGGGCGAGGAAAACGAAACCTCCTTCTTTTTCCTCGTGTCTTTTTCTCTTCCGTTTCCGGCCACTTCCGTTTCCGGCCACTTCCGTTTCCGGCCACTCCCTCAGAAGGGCTCCTGACCCTCCAACCACAACAACTACACCACAACTTAATATACTACACACGGATAAGCAAAGACCTGAATGGTAATTCACATACATTCACATAAATATGTAACAGTATGTATGGCTTGAGATCCCCCTCCCCTTTTGTGCTTTATTGCTGTTTTATCAATTACCAAGTATAAACAAGTATATGATCTGTTTTGATTGCTTTCTGTATACTTTTATTCCTTTCATGTCCTTTGGAAACTTGTTATATCCTTATAAGGAGTTATACGCTTTGTAAAAGCCCAGGCCCCGTGATTGAAAGACCAACCGTATCTTTCCAGCCTCCCACAAGACTGTGTCAAATCACTTTCATGTTGGCATATTTACGACTATCCACTCCCTTTGTACTTTCCAAAAACAGGGTTCTATGAGAAAGTCAACATGTTGACCATCTTATCAAAGTTTACCCATGAGTAACCTTGGATGAAGTAACCCATGAGGCCACTCTATCTTTCTCTTTCTTGTGAGCTAAAAAGCCACACCCCAATATTCCCTTTATAAAGTGAAGCTTGACCGAATTATTTCAGAGCATCTTGTTGGAACGTTGGTCTTTGTGAGCTTCTATTTCGACATTTTGCTTTCCACAGCCTGTGTTTGACGAATCCAATAAATATATCAGTTGTTCCTTCTCTCAGTCTTGAGTCCTAAGTCAACGGATCCCGTCATTGGTGTCAGAAGTGGGATTCAGCTCAGGCAGACTCGGGACGCGGCTCCAGGCGCGAGTGAGTGGAAAAAAAAACCAGCTGGTTTTCATCGGTCCGGGTGAGGTGAGTTTTGGGTTTATTTTGTTATAGACTGGGAGTTTTGGCTAAATTGGAACCCACTCTGTCACAGAGGTGCCCTTTGCCCCGTCCCCTGCTCGAGCCTGATCCTCGAACAAAATTTAAGAACGAGCCGTTTGGAGCTCCGGAGCAACTGACTGTTTATGGATCCGTCAGGGTAACGTTACGGGACGGAAGCGAAGTTCCCCAAGAGGGCGCCGAGGATAGGAAATAGTTTGTTTTCGTAAGTAAGGTTAGAAGCGTCATAAGGGCGTAGGACGCCGGGAAAGTAAGGTACGGTTAGGTTAGCACACGGAGGGAAGAGTGAGACTAGGCGGCCATAACCCGTGTATGCGGGAGAGACCTCTCGGGAATAAGGAGTAAGGTTACCTGGTTACCTGGAAAAGTAAGATACGGTTAGCACACGGAGAGCTGTGTAGGCGGGCGAGCCTCTCAGGAGTTAGGCTAGAAAGCTGTGAAGGCGGGCGAGCCTCTCAGAGAGAGAAGGCGGGCGAGCCTCTCAATGGCCTGAGGAAGCAGGCAAACTAATTGCAAATGCAGGTGCAGGATAAGGCAGGATAAATGTGCAGGATAAGGCGATTAAGGAAATAAGATAAAAGCGAGCCAACGAGCGGCATCAAGACCTGTGGAAGGGTTAGGTAGATACCAAACCCCTACCCTGCACGCCCTAAGCTCTGTCCCGGGGCTTCAGGCAACACCACCCCCTGCGCAGCGAGCCCCCCCCCCTGCACACCCCCCCTCCCCCTGCCTCACCCCAACTCACCCCATCCCAAAATCCCTTTTTCCTTGAATGGAGTGAGACGTAATATGAATGAATGGGGATTGTTGCACAAGATTGTTGAACAAGATTGTACAAGGGGACGCGTGTGCATGAATCTACGCTGTACTGTACGTGGTTAGTGACAAGTTGGTCTGATATAAGGAAACGCATGAAATGCGAGCCGGTTTGTCAGTCACGTGGTATGATTCGAAATACGTTGCATAGGGAGACATGGGAGTTTCAGTTGGGGGTGCATGGTTGGAGTCGATCCGATGTTCGCGCGACGTCTGAGAGACTCACTGGTATACGAATGAATGCATGAATGTATATTGGAATATTAAAATTTGTATGGAAGCACGAAAGTGCGCACCGAACCAAAAACGGCAAATCGGCTGCTTGCGGTGCGGGAATCCATGCCGGGAATGTCGATTTTAGCGTCTATCCGAGGGTCCTGGCGGTGATGTTCGTTTAATTAAAGTCTGGATTTATATTGGGAGTCTGGATTTTCATTTGTTTGGGACGAGAGGTGAATGAATGGTTTGGCGGTTTTATTGGCGGTGTGGTACGAGCCTGTGGTTCTTGCCGTGCGGCTCCGTGGAGGTTTGGGTATAGAGTTATTGTGCATTCGGGCTGGAGCCGAGCGAGCCCCGAGTCACGTGTGCGCTGTATGGGGGGCCCTCGGTTTGGGGTGGTTGTTGTAGTTGTTGTTGGATGGATTGGTCGGGTGCCGCTGCTAAATTGGCTGCGGTCTTGAAGTTGTGGATTCTTGGTGTTTCCGCCTGGTTAAATGGAGTCCATTGTTCAATTTGAAATTCTTTATAAGACTCTTGTTGGTCACATGACCATACGGGAAGCGACCTGCAGGTTTGTAGTTGGTTTGTTGGGATGTTGGTCACACCGATGTAACGGACAGGACACCACATTTAACGTCCATCCGAAGGATGTAGCGTAGCACACATTGTGAAGCAGCACATTGCTTGACAAGACATGGGAGTCAATGAGTCGTGTAATGAGAAGGATTTCTGCTGGTGTGAAATTATGTCATGGTGTGGAATGCTGTCAGAGGTGCGAAATACACACCTTTGATCTGGAGAGGGCACATTGAAGTGTGTGATTGCATGTGCAGAAGAGTGCACACCTGTGGTGAGTGGTACGGAGTATGTACCGGGAGAGAGGGCGCAAGAAAGATGCGTGAGTATGGGGGAGAACCCTGCTATGAGGTTGCTCGGAGGATGTGTGCCCAAATGCATTGTGGGCCATTGCAACTTTGTTGGATGTCAGACGTTCGTGTGTTTCATGCGGTGTGCAGTGCGCATGTCAGTATAGTGGGGGCCTGTGACTCCTGCCATGCAATGTCATAAGGAATACGTTGTTTAAGATGGATTTATAAGGGGAATGTTGAATAAACGTTGATAGTACCGTGAAGTATATAAAATGAGGCGATTGGCGTGGTCGAATGGAGGATTTCAGGACAGTAATGAATTTCCGGTGCCAACCGGAAACCCTATCTACAGTAAATGAGGTACAGTGTGGATGAGGTCTCTCTGAATGAGGTAAATGAGGTTGTCTAGAGCGGATGTAGTAGGGAATGGCAGTTGCAAGATCACGGTACGGATGTGATGCGGAATGGCAGCTAGAAGATGCATCGATGCATTTGAGTTGATCGATGCGCCGGATAAAGACCTTTGGTCGTGCGATGGTGGTATGGTTTAGTTATTAAGATGCATGTGGTTCTGAGGGCAGATTATGCGGGACAAGCTGCCCCACAGGCGGATGGGGGAAAATATTGGAGACGTGGCAGTTTGGAAAAGATAATGTGGTAGAACGCTCATCCGAGGAAGGATAATGGTCGGGGTTTCAAGAAAGGCTGTGGGGTTAGAGGGATGTGCGGAGTGAGCACAAGTGCGAAAGGTGTGCACCAGGTAGAGAGGGTGCTGCATGGTAGAGCACGCCTCCCAAGAAAGGCTGTGGGGTTTTGGCGGGAGTTCCTGGGCGGATTGTTGGCGGTTATTTGATTCATAGGGTGTTAGCATTTTGCAATGTGGAGCCTCAATAATGGCCGTTTATCTGTCCGGATGTGGAGTTCTTGCAGAGGCAAGATGTCGGCCGGACTTGTATTCGTAAGATGAAAGCGAGCATCCTCATGAAAGTGCCTGTTACCCCAATTTGACGTTTGTTACCACACCTTTCTTCGTTTGAAGTTTGACCTTTGAAGTTTGTTTGACCTTTGTTTGAGATACGCATGGGAATGATTTGGGATGGGAATGAGGTCAGAGTTAATTCGCTAACCTTGGAAGGACGACAGGCTGAGTCAATCTACTGGGTGTTAATTTAACGACATGACAGGGACTTAAATCAGGAAAAAGGAAATATATTGTTGGTTAAAACTGAAATTGTGTACGTAATTAGTGAACAAAAGAATATTGATTTCTGAAATTTGTTGTTGTCGTTGTAAACAGATTTCCGGTGCCGGCCGAACAGTATGCTTTGAATTTCCGAGTACAGTATGTCTGAAGAGGAGGTCAGTCAGGTAGGATGGGGCCAGGTTATTGAGGGTGAACAAGAGGAGGCTGTTGCAGTAGTTCAGACGGGAGGTGATGAAGGCGTGGATGAGGGTTTCTGCAGCCGTGGAGGAGAGGAATGGACGGAGACGGGTGATGTTTTTCAGGTGAAAGAAGGCTGTCTTTGTGATCTGTTTAGTGTATTTGTTGAAGGAGAGGGTTGGTCAAAGATGATGCCAAGATTCCGGATGTGAGTGGAGGTGGATACTGGGAAACCGTCGATGTTGAGGGCAAAGTTATGGGTGGATTTGGTGAGTATTTTTGGGCCAATGATGATTATTTCAGATTTATCATAATTAAATTTGAGGAAGTTGATTTGAAGCCAGGATTTTATTTCAGTGATGCAGTTTGTCAGGATAGAGTGGGTGGCGGTGGAGATGGATTTGGTGGAGATGAAAAGCTTGATGTCATCGGTGAAGCAGTGGAATTGGAGACCATGATGGTGGATTAAGTGACCAAGGGGGGGACAGGTACAGGATGAAGAGGAGGGGGCCAAGAACTGAACTTTGGGGGACACCTTGAGGGGGAGCAGGTTGTGGTGATTAAGCTGTTGTAGATGTTGTCAATTTTGCCTTGGAAGAATGAAAGGAAGGAGATGCAGTTGTCTACTGTGAATGACTGGGTGGTGGTATTCAGGGGGCTGAGGAGTTTGTTTATTGCAGAGAAGAGTGCTTTTGGGTTTCCGGAGCCAGAGTGGATAATTTGAGAGTAGTAGGTGGAGTGGAAGAGGGCATCTTTGTAGTGCTGTATGTGGTCCTTGTAGGCTTGGGAGTGAATTGTGAGACCTGTTTTATTGCTGAGTCTTTCAAGTTGGCGAGCACGAGTTTTCATCAGGCGGAGTTCAGGGGTAAACCAGGGAGCAGAATGGGTGAAAGAAACTGATTTGGTTTTTTATAGGCGCAAGCTGGTCAGGGCAGGGTGAGGAGGATGGTGTGATTGATGGTGTCAAAGGTGGCGCTGAGGTCGAGGAGGATGAGAATGTTGAGGTTGCCGGCGTCAGAGGAGAGGAGAAGGTCATTGGTGATTTTGAGGAGAGCAGTTTCAGTACTGTGGTTGAGGCGGAATCCGGATTGGAATGTTTCATACAGGTTATTGGCAGAGAGGTGATGTTTGAGTTGAGTGGCTACAGCGCGTTCCAAAACTTTTGAGTTTTTTGGGAAATCGGTATGGGTAGCTGGATTACATTATTTTGAGTAAGTATTAGTATGAGTAATTACGTAAGTAATTATGAGTTATTATGTGAGTATGAGTAATTAGTATTAGTATTAGTAAGTATGAGTATTAGTTATGAGTAAGTTACAAGTTTCGTTTTGTGGATCTGGGGACAAGTTAGTTTGATGGGACCCTGGGGTCTTCTGTGTGTCTATGTGTTTGTCTGTCTGTTACACTGGACTCTTGGATGGGTTTTCATGAGACGAATTTCAGACAAAACCCTCTTTGTTGTCCCCCGTCGCTCAGCGGAGCGAAAGGGGGACTATGGCTTTCCCCTCCGTCCGTGTCCGTCCGTCCGTCCATCCGTTCGTCCGTCCGTGCGTGCGTGCGTGCGTGCGGGTGTGCGGGCGTGTGTGCGTGCGTGCGGGTGTGCGGGCGTGTGTGCGTGCGTGCGTGCGTAAGCGAAGGACCGCATTCGAATTTGGTGTGTGGGTGCAACCCACGTCAAAATCCAAGATGGCCACCGCCATGTATGTCTGATGCCATGTATGTCTGAACCTTGTGAGATGAATATCTTGAAAAATAAGTAAAGTACCAACTTCTAATTTGGTGTGTGGGTGTATCTCGCCATAAGGACGAACGCTATTGAAAATTGGGTCGCCACGTCAAAGTCCAAGATGGCGGCCACCATATATATGTCTGAAAATTGTGAGCGAAATATCTCGAAAAACAAGCGAAGTACCGACGTCTAATCTGGTGTGTGGGTGTATCTAGGCACAAGGAAGAACCCCGTTTAAAATCAGGCCGCCACGTCAAAAGCCAAGATGGCCGCCGCCATTTATGTCTGAAACTTGTGAGATGAATATCTTGAAAAATAAGCAAAGTACCAACTTCTAATTTGGTGGGTGGGTGTATCTCGGCATTAGGAAGAACGCGATTGAAAATTGGGTAGCCACGTCAAAATCCAAGATGGCCGCCACCATATATATGTCTGAACCTTGTGAGCGAAATATCTTGAAAAATAAGCGAAGTACTGACGTCTAATCTGGTGTGTGGGTGTATCTAGGCACAAGGAAGAACCCCGTTTAAAATCAGGCCGCCACGTCAAAAGCCAAGATGGCCGCCGCCATTTATGTCTGAAACTTGTGAGATGAATATCTTGAAAAATAAGCAAAGTACCAACTTCTAATTTGGTGGGTGGGTGTATCTCGGCATTAGGAAGAACGCGATTGAAAATTGGGTAGCCACGTCAAAATCCAAGATGGCCGCCACCATATATATGTCTGAACCTTGTGAGCGAAATATCTTGAAAAATAAGCGAAGTACCAACTTCTAATCTGGTGTGTGGGTGTATCTAGGCACAAGCAAGAACGCTGTTTAAAATTGGGTCGCCACGTCAAAATCCAAGATGGCCGCCGCCATGTATGTCTGATGCCATGTATGTCTGAACCTTGTAACCTGCATATCTTGAAAAATAAGCGAAGTACCAACTTCTAATCTGGTGTGTGGGTGTATCTAGGCATAAGGAAGAACGCTATTGAAAATTGGGTCGCCACGTCAAAATCCAATATGGCCGCTGCCATGTATGTCTGAACCTTGTGAGATGAATATCTTGAAAAATAAGCAAAGTAGTAACGTCTAATCTGGTGTGTGGGTGTATCTCGGCATAAGGACGAACGCTATTGAAAATTGGGGCGCCACGTCAAAATCCAAGATGGCCGCCACCATATATATGTCTGAACCTTGTGAGCGAAATATCTTGAAAAATAAGCGAAGGACCTGTAGTGAAATTATACCAAGGTGAACCCAGGGTGTGCTCGCTTCAAAAGGGGCGTCTATAAGACCCGGGACAACCGGGGCGCACGGACACTCCAGCGGAACTCACTGTGACATAGTCCTGTAGTTTGAATGGTATGTACACCCCTAAATGCTGCGCTGACTGTCCTCTCTATTGGACCATTGCCATATTGAATCGACCATTGCTCATGAAATACTCTGATTTTAATGCCTGTTGCATGAATGTATTTTTACAGGATGTATTTCAGATCTAAATGATATTAAACCTACCCAGAGGTCAAGTCGTGTCTGAGCTTGATTTTCACGACATTTTATATCATTTAGATCGCCGGAATGGCTGACCACAAGATGATCGTGGTACCAATTCTCGGAGCCGACTCTCAAGCTGAGGGATCAGCATCGGAGTTCACTCACTGGCTCAAAACGCTGGAGAATTATTTTGCTGCTCACGAAACGGAGCCCACCGCTGCGATGAAGCTGTTCGTGTTACAGTCGAAGGTCTATCACACCGTGTTCCGGAACATAGCTCGATTTGAGACGTACGCTACGGCACTAGCCGAGCTGAAGCGCTTATACGTAAAAACACGGAGCGCTGTGCACGGCCAGCATCAACTCTCCCAGCGGCGACAACAACCATCTGAATCGATCGATCGCTACGCGCAGGAGTTGCGCTACCTGTTGGCGGACTGCGTGCAGGACGTACGGACCCACGAGCAAGTGCAGGACGACTTGCTCCGAGATTCATTCATCTCCGGAATTAGTTCTGGGGTCTTGCGGCTCCGACTCCTGGAGGTCGCGGATCTGACATTTACGGAAGCACTACGGCTGGCGCGAGTATATACAGATGCCCGAGAACAATCCACCACATACGATCACCCACGAGTCGTGGCGGGGGCCTCTCAACTCGCGCGACCGGAGAGGGCTACCACCGAGGATACGGAGGAGGACCCGACCACCACGGCCGAGACTCCGGGGTGCTCCTGAAGCGAACTCCGCTTCTGGCCTCACTGCTGCCGCCGCTGCCCGGCCACGGCCTGACCGGTATGCAAAATGTTCTTTTTGCGGGAATCGGCAGCACCCTCGCTCTGAATGCCCGGCTCGGGAGGCTACATGCCACCTGTGCTCCACCAAGGGCCATTTTGCAAAGGTCTGCAGGAAGGCCGCTCGGGGCACGCGTCCCCGCGCGACCTTGAATGGACTCATCGCGGAGCCAACGGATCGAGCGCCGGAGGGGGCGCCTCACTCGGCTTTGATGAGCCGCTCTCCTTCTCGCGGGCCTCTGGCTGCACGCCCGACCTTGGTGAGATACACCGGGCCGCCGAAACAAATGGCGCGAACGCGACCGGCCGCAGCGCGACCGACCGTGACTGGCGTTCGAACGCCTACTTCAAACAAGCGACATGCTCCTGCTGTGGAAACTCCTCTCGATGTGCGGCAAACGCAGCACGAATTACATGCACCCACTTTGGCATATGAATCTGCAGACGGCAGAGATCCTTCTCACGTGACTCGAGCGCCATCTGACGGCGGCTCTTACGAATTACATGCACTCACTTTGGCATATGAATCTGCAGACGGCAGAGATCTTTCTCACGTGACTCGAGCGCCATCTGGCGGCGGCTCTTACGACCTACACACACCCACTCTAGCAAATGAATCTGCTGATGAGCCAACTGACTTCAATGCTCCTGCTGAGGCCCAACCTGCCGACGCTGCCCGAAGGATTGCAGCCGGCGTGGGATCCACCCGCGAGGCGCGATCTTCTCGCCCGGCCGGTACAATACCTGCCGGGTCTGCCGGCATTGCGCAGGCCATCATTCCGCTCATGGTCGCGGGCGTTTTTGCGCAAGCTTTGATTGACACGGGGTCCACGGATAGTTTTATCGATCAGCGACTCGTGCATCAACATGGGTGGCCGGTTCTCGGGACAACCCGCCGGATCTTCATGGCCTCTCAGGGACTTCGGTTGAGCACAAAAGGGGCGTGTCCATTGAAACTTGTGATAAAGGGACGCACGTTCCCGGACGTGTATCTCATGGTATTACCTGCTTTATGCGCTGACGTTCTGTTAGGACTTGATTTCCTTAAGCGGCATGGACGTTTGGAAATAGACTTCGGTGGGCCGGACACGCTCGCTGTGTGCGCCCTCGCTCAAATGGACATGGAGCCTCTCTCACTGTTCCCCAACCTGACCACTGATTGTACCCCTGTAGCCGTCAAATCGCGGCGCTACTCTCGCGCGGACGCGCAATTCATTGCAGAAGAAACGGCCCTGCTCTTAAAGGACGGTATTATAGAACACAGTAGGTCACCGTGGCGGGCCCAAGTCTTAGTGGTGCGGAGTGAGGCCCACCGCCGGCGCATGGTAATCGACTATTCGCAGACGATTAATCGTTTTACACAGCTGGATGCCTACCCCTTACCGGGGATGGACGCCCTGGTACGCCAGGTGGCCCTGTATTCCGTTTATAGCACTCTCGATCTGCGTAGTGCGTATCATCAAGTCCCCATCTCTAGGGCTGATCGCGTCTTTACAGCCTTTGAATCAGGTCAGCGGTTGTACCAGTTCACGCGACTTCCCTTTAGGGTAACTAACGGAGTCGCTTGTTTTCAGAGGGCTATGGCTGACCTCGTTGCGAAGGAGAATTTGACCGATGTCTTTGTCTATCTGGACAATCTTACGGTTTGTGGGTATGACCAGGAGCATCACGACGCTAATCTGAAACGCTTCCTCGAGGTCGCGCGGAAATATCGCCTAACCATGAATGCGGCTAAGTGTCGATACTCTCTACGCACGGTAGACCTTTTGGGGTACACCGTGACCCATGGCTCCGTCTCTCCGGATAAGGAGCGTCTGCGCCCTTTGCTCGATATGGCTCCGCCTAGCGATCGGGCTTCGCTGAAACGCGCTCTAGGGCTGTTCGCCCACTATTCAAAGTGGGTGCAAAATTTCTCTGCGAAGCTCCGCCCCCTCGTGGCCTGCGACACTTTCCCCATGGGTCCGGCCGCCCTGGCGGCCTTCGAGGGCCTTAAAGTCGACATCGCTGGCGCTGCTGTCGCGACGATTGACGAGAGTGCCTCTTTCGTTTTGGAGAGTGATGCCTCAGATCATGCGATAGCGGCGACTCTCTCCCAAGGGGGCCGCCCTGTGGCTTTCTTCTCGCGGACTCTCACCTCCGCTGAGCGGAGGCATTCGTCTGTCGAAAAGGAAGCGTACGCGATCGTCGAATCAATTCGGCGATGGCGGCCGTATCTGCTTGGGCGGTGTTTCCAAATCGTCACGGACCAACAGAGCGTTGCGTTTATGTACGACACCTTACATGCTCAGCGCATTAAGAATGAGAAAATCACCCGTTGGCGTATCAAACTCGCTGACTTCTGCTACACCATCAAATACCGCCCGGGGAAGGATAACCTGGTCGCTGACGCCTTATCGAGGCCGGCCACTTGCGCGGGGGTTGTAACTTTGGAGGGGCTGCGCACTTTGCACGGCACTATGTGTCATCCCGGGGTAACGCGCTTCGCGCATTTTGTGCGCGAGGGCAATCTGCCGTACTCGATTGAGGACATCCGCCGCATCTGCCGTGATTGCGCGATCTGTGCCGAACTCAAACCGCGTTTTTATAACCCTCCTATGGGGACACTCGTTAGGGCTACTAGACCGTGGGAGCGCTTGGCGATGGACTTCAAAGGGCCGCTGCCAATGTCGAGCAACTCTCGCTCTCTGCTCACTATCGTTGATGAGTATTCACGATTCCCCTTTGCTTACACGTGCGGGGACATGTCGGCTGCCACGGTTATTCGGTGCCTGCAGAATTTGTTTTCTATGTTCGGGTATCCGGCCTACGTGCATACCGATCGGGGTGCGGTGTTCCTGTCCCAGGAGGTGAGGGGTTACTTGCTCCAGCATAATGTCGCTTCGAGCTACACCACCCCGTACCGGCCCCAAGCGAATGGGCAGATCGAACGCTTTAATGGGATTATATGGAGGGCCGTCATGCTGAGCCTCCGGACCCTCGGCCGAGGCCTCGATAAATGGGCGTGGTCGCTACCTGCCACTCTAAACTCGATCCGGGCTCTCCTATGTACCGCCACCAACCAGACTCCTCACGAACGACTGTTCCACCACCCTAGAGGCTCCGGCAGTATCCAATCTTTACCCAGCTGGCTCGCTGAACCGGGGCCCGCCTATCTCAAACGAGCGGTTCGCGCTAGCAAGTACGACCCCCTTGTTGACAAGGTGCAGGTCCTCCAGGCTAATCCCGAGCATGCTCGCGTGTTAACGGCGGATGGCCGCGAGTCTACTGTCTCCGTACGCCATCTCGCCCCATGTGGGGACGACGACAGGGATATCGACGAACCCGTCTACGAGTCTATGGACTCTACCGAAGCTTCCCCTATGGAACTACCACCGTTACTTCCGTCGTTCCCCACTCCCGTGCCCGAAGGCGCTGGGGCGCCCCCTCCGACTCCCACCTCCGGCGGCTATTCCGACGCGGGGGACTCCGGGCTTGGGGACGCCGTGCCCGGTAGATTCCGAACACGAACTGGCAGGGAAGTTCGCTGCCCCGACCGCTACGGGTGGACCGACTGACGTGGATTGACGTGACCCATTCGATTATTGCTGATGCTTGCTTGCAACCTGCCGAGCGGCAGTATAGTTCTAACGGCGGGGAGAATGTAGTGAAATTATACCAAGGTGAACCCAGGGTGTGTTCGCTTCAAAAGGGGCGTCTATAAGACCCGGGACAACCGCGGCGCACGGACACTCCAGCGGAACTCACTGTGACATAGTCCTGTAGTTTGAATGGTATGTACGCCCCTAAATGCTGTGCTGACTGTCCTCTCTATTGGACCATTGCCATATTGAATCGACCATTGCTCATGAAATACTCTGATTTTAATGCCTGTTGCATGAATGTATTTTTACAGGATGTACTTCAGATCTAAATGATATTAAACCTACCCAGAGGTCAAGTCGTGTCTGAGCTTGATTTTCACGACAGTACCAACTTCTAATCTGGTGTGTGGGTGTATCTAGGCATAAGGAAGAACGCTATTGAAAATTGGGTCAGCATGTCAAAATCCAAGATGACCGCCGCCATGTATGTCCGAACCTTGTGAGATGAATATCTTGAAAAATAAGTGAAGTACCAACTTCTAATTTGGTGTGTGGGTGTATCTCGCCATAAGGAAGAAGGCTATTGAAAATTGGGTCGCCACGTCAAAATCCAAGATGGCCGCCACCATATATATGTCTGAACCTTGTGAGAGAAATATCTCGAAAAATAAGCGAAGTACCAACTTCTAATCTGGTGTGTGGGTGTATCTAGGCACACGGAAGAACGCTGTTTAAAATTGGGTCGCCACGTCAAAATCCAAGATGGCCGCCGCCATGTATGTCTGAATCTTGTGAGAAGAATATCCTGAAAGATAAGCGAAGTACCAACTTCTAATTTGGTGTGTGGGTGTATCTCGGCATAGGGAAGACCGCTATTGTAAAGTGGGTCGCCACGTCAAAATCCAGGACGGCCGCCACCATATATATGTCTGAACCTTGTGAACGAAATATCTTGAAAAATAAGCGAAGTACCTTCTGGTGTGTGGGTGTATCTAGGCATAAGGAAGAACGCTATTGAAAATTGGGTCGCCACGTCAAAATCCAAGATGGCCGCCTCCATGTATGTCTGACCCTTGTGAGTGAAATATCATATCATAGCATGTTTTCTGTGTGTTCCACTTTGTCAACTCACATCACTTCCCCGACGGGGGACCTAGGCGTAACGCTTGTTATTTCAGCATTGATCTGCACCCCACCTCACTGTGAAACTTTGGACAGGTTGTGGGTGTCTTAGAGGTTTATGGACAAATGTGGAGTGAGTATGGTGGACAACGTGAAGTGGTTGATGCGAAGGAAGGGGTTGTGAAAGTTGGACCCCCTTCACGAATACCCGGTAAGGTAGCTTAAAAGTAGGTAGAGGGAATAGGTAAATTGTGGTGGATATTGGCATCTGTGGTGCGTGTGGTAGAATGGTGTTTGGATGGGTGCATTAGTGACGTGTGTGCACACCAACAGGGGAAAGAGTAAAACAGGACACCTGCACTCAAACAGTGAGAATCTATTTTGAGTGAGTCACAGTGGGTGAGAAAAATTGACCAGACGGTAAGACATATGAGAACTATTGTATTATTTTTATTTTTTTATTTTTCTATTTTTATTATTATATTTTCATTTTCAATATTTATTTTCACTATTTTTATTTTCAATAAATAGACCAGGTTCTTTTTATTATTTGTTTATTTGTGAAAATAAATAAATAACAGGGGGAGGTTAATGGTGGTTTGTTGGCGGTAAAAATTGGTTGAAAGTCGAGTTGAAACAATTTATATTGGGATTTATATTGGGATATTGGGATCCATTGTAGATATTGGACAGCCATTGGGCAAGAGGCTGAAATAACCTTGTAGGGAATTCTTGTAGGGAATTTGGAAAATGCGAGGTTTCCTCACATCCGCAGGTTCGGTGATAAAAAAAATGGCGCATTGGTGGAAGGGCTACTCCAAAGCATTTTGCTTCCCCGCGCTATTGCGGTGATTAAATGTCGCGGCCACCAAAGGGCGGACACTGACGTTGCTCGGGGCAACGCAAGGGCGGACGAGGGTCGCTTTGGATATGTTGCCGGCAGAACGAGGGGGTGTATGTGGGATAATTGAGGGTAAGTGTTGTATGTACGTATATTCCTGACCCATCGAAGGGGGTCAGTGCTGCTATTATAAGGTTAAGGGAAAGTGGACATAGATTGACAAAGGATCGAATGGATCGAGAAGCTCCCCACCAGTGGCTCACTGACTGGTTTAAGGGATGGACTGGTACAGTAGTAAAGTGGATATTGACCGTCTTAGTAATAATCCTCGGACTTGTGGTCTGTGGTGTACTAATCAAGGTTTTAGTCCTTGTGTGTGTGAGTAAATGTTTCACAGGATGGACAATGCAGAAGGCACCAGAAAAAGCCATGGTGGTGACCGTCAAGCTGACCATGGATCCAAATGAACCTCCGGCTGTCTGGGTGACTGTGGACTGCGGATCCTGGAACGACGACCCGAACGATTCACTGAGCAGCGATGATGAGATCTCCGCGTCCGAAGATTGTTCTTCCGTTGTTGATGTTGCCAATAATGAATTTGAAAAAGATTTTGATTACACTAAAAAATTGGATTTGGATTCGAATGTGAACTTGCTTTGGTCCTCGCGGACATCGCCTAATGATTCTTGTGCTATTGCTGTCTCACGAGCTCACAGCAGTTCAACCCTTGTTGACCCAGCTCTGGATTTTGACTCAACTCTGGACCCAAGTGCATCGCTGGGCCCGCCTGCCAGGAAGCCGATTACCCTGGATCCCTGCATGACACATGCAGCCGTAAACGACTACTTAAAGGAAGTTTCTCTCTTTTTCATGGAATGTAAGGCTCTGACTGCTGGCCGTCCAGGCCGCAGGTCTAAGCCACCCGACACTGATGTTGTTATATATTCCCCTGCAGAACAACTGCACGTTCAAGGCCTTATGGACATGACCATCGATTGAGCGCCGAAGATCTGCAAGGATTACGCCTGGGATGCTTGGGCGAGCTCCTGCTAGGGGGGAGTCCCGGCTGCACCTTCGTGGACCAAGGGTGGGTCGGGAGATCCTCTCGGGTGTCCACCCCGGCCGAACCAGACGTCCTCGTTGTGGATTCGACGCGCCATTGGATGTTCATGCCTCTATGGCCAACACACATTACATACTCACATACATACGCGAATCATCCATCTGAGCGCGATGCGGGGTGCCTTGGGCATGTGGCATGGTCACTTGGGCAGCATTCGCATGGTATCTTTTTGTGAACCTTTTACATTTCTTGTTTTCCTGCCTTGATTGAATAAAGGCCTTTGATTGGCTCGTAGAAAACGTATCTTAGATCCAAAAGGGCGGTATGTGGGGCTTGAGATCCCCCTCCCCTTTTGTGCTTTATTGCTGTTTTATCAATTACCAAGTAGAAACAAGTATATGTTCTGTTTTGATTGCTTTCTGTATACTTTTATTCCTTTCATGTCCTTTGGAAACTTGTTATATCCTTATAAGGAGTTATATGCTTTGTAAAAGCCCAGGCCCCGTGATGGCATTATCTTTTAATCTGTGAAAGACCAACCATATCTTTCCAGCCTCCCACAAGACTGTGTCAAATCACTTTCATGTTGGCATATTTACGACTATCCACTCCCTTTGTACTTTCCAAAAACAGGGTTCTATGAGAAAGTCGTCAACATGTTGACGCATATTGCTGACCATCTTATCAAAGTTTACCCATGAGTAACCTTGGATGAAGTAACCCATGAGCCCACTCTATCTTTCTCTTTCTTGTGAGCTAAAAAGCCACACCCCAATATTCCCTTTATAAAGCGAAGCTTGACCGAATTATTTCAGCGCATCTTGTTGGAACGTTGGTCTTTGTGAGCTTCTATTTCGACATTTTGCTTTCCACAGCCTGTGTTTGACGAATCCAATAAATATATCAGTTGTTCCTTCTCTCAGTCTTGAGTCCTAAGTCAACGGATCCCGTCATCATTGGAATCTCCTGCGATTAAACTAACTCCGAGGGCCTTTCACTCACTCACCGCAGGCAGGTTGGTGGTCTTTCTGTCTTCTACCGACTCCTCTCTGGCCTTGCTCCCCCAGCTCTCTCTGTGCTCTGTCCCCCAAATATTCCTACAGGTCACACAAGATCTGCCAGCAACCCTCTTATGGTTAAACTGCCAAAATCTAGGCTCTCTGCTCACCTTCACTCTTTCATTCCCCTTTTTCCCCACCTCTGGAACAAACTCCCACACTCCCTTCAATCCCACTCCTCCCTCCAGGTCTTTAAAACAGCTGTTCACCACCATCTCTTATCTTCCCCCATCCAAAACCTTGATCTTTTCTACCCCCGCTAATTCACCCCAGACACACTTTTTCGAAATTCCAACTTCTTTCCTGGAAGTCCTTGCAGTGTCCATATGTTTTATACCTCTCCCACCTCCCCCCAAGCCCGCTCTCTCCCACAGTTCTCTCGATGTCCCTGCTCTCAAATGTTGTGTTTGTGTCCTTCCCCCCCTCTCCCCATCTTGTCTTCCGTTCCCTGTTTTTATATATTTTGTCTGTCTGTTTGATTTGTTTGTGAAATAAATGTTAGCTCTTTCACGAGCCTCGATTCTGTATCCAATATATATATATATATATATATATATATATATATATATATATATATATATATATATATATATATATATATATATATATATACACAGTCATCCCTCGCTATATCGCGGTTCACTTTTCGCGGATTCGGTACATCGCGGTTTTTTCTCGCTAGTATATGTAAAATTATATCGCGGATTTTTCGCTATATCGCGGGATTTTGCGGTATAAATGTATTTTTATATACTATTATTTTAAATATTTTTGTGGTAAAATAAGCATTTTCTAGCCTAAAAAATTAAAAAACGTAAAGAAATAAGAAAAATACAGTATTTAAAACATGTTACAAGAAATAAAATACTGTACATAGTGTACAGTAGAAGGGTAGACAAAGAGTCGTGCATATGGAAAACGCCAGTACATTCATCATCGTCATCACCTTCATCGTCATCAGTACTGCACAGCTAATTCATCATCATCTTCATCACGCAAGTTGTAGTATCGCTTGCCATGCAGTGACAATAGCCTGCTGCAATTCACGCACATAGGCTGGCTGCTGGTCCAAGTTGTCGAATTGACGCGTTAATTCTGCCCACAAGTTCTCTATCGGATTCATATCCGGGGACATGGCAGGCCACTCTATATGCTCTACACCACGGTCAGCAAGAAAGTGTTGGATCATGCGAGCACGATGAGGCCGTGCATTGTCATCTTGGAAGACCAAGTTTCCTCGAAAGGCTGCACAAGCAAATGGAAGCAATGTTTCTTCCAGAATTGCCCTGTACTTGAACTGGTTCAGGTTTCCATTCAGAACAACCAGATCAGTTTTTCCCCCTGCATGAAAAGCAGCCCAAACGGTCACCCCACCACCTCCAGCTTGGTCTCTTGGCACTATACAATCTTTCTTGTGGGCTTCATGCACTTGTCTGCGCACTCGGACGCGGCCATCTTGACGATAGACCAGAAATCTAGACTCGTCACTGAAGATCATGTGATTGCAGTGTCCTGGCTGCCATTGACGGTGCTCTCTGGCCCACTGCAATCGGCGCTGGCGGTGTTGTCTGGTCAGGCGTGGCTTTCTCAGGGGACCCCTGGCACGATAGCCTGCTTGAACCAGTCGTTGGTTGACTAGCCTTCTGGATACAGGCACATTTGTCAGTTGCTGCCACTCAGCCCTAAGCCGATTAGCTGACTTGGTACGGCCATTGTGGACTAACCGGTGCAGCTGGCGATCATCCCTCCTTGTGGTTCTGTGGGGACGTCCTGGCCTCGGTATTGGAGTAGGGACACCCCTCTGAGCATTTCGTTTCAAGATCTTTGACACCTGACCTTGAGTGATGCCATACTGCGGAGCAATAGCACGCTGTTTCATGCCGTAATTTCGTAAAGCCACCACTCCATGACAAACAGCATTGTCGAGTTGACGGACCATCTCCAGAGGAAGCGGCAATAACTTTGGGAGATGTGCAGCAGTTGTTTTCCACTAATACAGAACGCAACAACCCTTGTAAACCCGACTGTGAAGCCAATCATCAAATGCACCTGTCCGTACATTTTGCCACGCCACCTGTGATATAATCCTGTTGTTGACTTCTTGCTGCGACAGACAATCAGTGACATGGTTCTTTTAACAAATAAATCACCAAAGTGTAAAAGAAACTCACCAGATTGATATACTGAGTTAAGAAAGTAAACCCAAGTCAAGAAAAGAAAAAAATTCCATATTAAATGCCAAGTCTGTGTGTGTGTGTGTGTGTGTGTGTGTGTGTGTGTGTGTGTGTGTGTGTGTGTGTGTGTGTGTGTGTATATATATATATATATATATATATATATATATATGTATATATATATATATGTATATATATATATATATATATATGTATATATATATATATATATATATATATATATATATATATATATATATATATATATCCAAATATATGTGCAGTTCTCCAGCTTTCAATGAGCGCAAGTAATGACCACCCTGCCATGTACATACGCTCTGCCTGTCAAGCTCTCAAGAGAACCCTCTGACAGAGCAGAATTTTGATCTTAGTTCAGATACTGTCATAAGTGTATGTAAAACTCACAGTTACCGACCCGGTTTCGCCCTTTTGGGGCTCATCAGGGCAACGCAGTGAGTACTGCATACACTTATGACTCTGAAAACCTTTCGGTTATATACCAGTCACTATGCGATTTCATACCATCAGTGCTGAACCGCCATGAAGGTATCCCATCCAGCTATGCTGTACCTTAATGGGAGCGATAAGTGCCATCTGCCACATGGCACATTACCTCTGGTATCCACTCATTATATGGAAACCCCTGGATGCAGCCAGGAGCAAACCAATCCAAATATATGTGCAGTTCTCCAGCTTTCAATGAGCGCAAGTAATGATATATATATATATATTTACGGTTTTTAGAACCTTCACTCGTAAATTTTAGTAAATGTTTCCCTTATAAATGTTCCCCTGTAAATATCCCCATCAATTGGCTTGTTAAAGATCGCACCCTAGTTCGTCCATGTACAACACGTAGTGAACCATAGGACCTCTCCGTAGTTATTTCATTATTATGTGTTTCAGTTAAGGATCTGTTCCCAAAAGTTGAATCTGCGTTGCATTAATCAAATAAGATAGGCCCCTTTCAATTCCCCCAATCGCCTCACCCGTGCTTCAAAGTAACAGTCGGGTGGCGTTCGCTGCTCCTTGCCTTGATTCGGTTGTTGGCCCCAAACCGCCATTAGCCATGCGGTCAAGCCGATGAAGAAGGGGGCGGAGCCACCAGAGCAAGGTGTGGCACGTCGACGCATCGGCAGAGGTGGAGTCAGCTAGCCCTTTGCCGGCCAACCAGCGCCGAGGTGAGCGAACCGGTAGGCGTGTCATCAGAGCCGGTGGCTTGATTCCAACACGAACGATAAAAGCGGCTGAAAGGGACTGCTCGAAGGGTCGGGTGTGAAGGTACGGTTAACAGTCGGGTGAGAAGGTACGGTTGAGAGTCGGGTGAGAAGGTACGGTTGAGAGTCGAGTGAGAAGGTTGAGAGAATCGCCTTGGGTTGGAGACGGCGCTTGTGGGGTCTGGCTGAGAGAGACAAAGCTGCGCGGAGCCTTCTGACGAGCTGTTTCGAAAAGCCCCTACCACGTGAACGAATATGTGCAGCTGCCGCCGGGTTTTTTGCCTCGAGCCCGCAGCGTGGACTGGAGCCAAGCTCGACGCTGCGCACCGGCCCGGACCTTCCTACCCTGTCACCTGCATGGACCCTTCTCCTTCTTCCAGTCATTCCTGCCTGCTATTCCCCTTTCGTGCAAGTATGTTTGTTTGTCCTGGGGAATAATATAAGACTGCTTAAGGCTGCCCTGTGTCTTCTTCTTCTTCTTCTTCACTGTACATTGCCTTTCGTTTCTTCTTTGGTTTTGGTTTTGTATATAGTTAATAAATATCTGGTATTCCTTACTTTGGCTTCTCCTTTCCCCCGATCGCTTTAGTCCCTTCTTCCCATTGAATACCTGTGGCGCGATTTTGGCCAAACGCTTTATAGTCGGGTTTAGTCTCTTGCTAACGGCCCGAGCCGCAGCTCGCTTCGCTCGGCGCAATCCAATCACGCTGTGGCCCGGGTGGGAGTATTTCCTCGCTTACTGCCGGTGGTAGTACGAAGGTATTAAGACAAATTGGGCTTTCAACCCTACTTACCATCGACCGGAAGTGACGTCATACCCCCAGAACCGGTCGGACGGCCAGCTTAACAGGACAAGGGGATTAACCCCCCCCTTGCTAACGGGAGTGCCGTCCCTCGGATCCGTAACAATTGGTGTCGGGGAGTGGGATTTGAAGCCCGAACCAAATTTCCTATCTAAAAAATTTGGTCAAAATTTGGAGCGGCCGAAATTTTATTTAATATCCTAAATTAAAATCGTGCCATGGATGGTCAAGGCGATCGGGTGCCGGTAGGGGAGATGGAGGAGGTAGAGGAAACCCAGGACCCCAGGGTGGAAGTGGGAATAATGGAAGAGGAGAGCAATGAGGATGCGGTAGAGGGGGTTGCAGGCGCACAAGATGGCGGCGCCTCACACGTGGCAGCGAGGGCCACGCCCGCTGCGCAAATGGTTGTGATAGATTTGGAGGCCCTCATGACGCAATTCTTAGCGAGGTTGGGAGTGTCAAGACAGGAACTGAACGAAGAGATGGATCGAATGGCCAAATTGAAAAAGGCGGGGGAGAACATTGACCGTGAGTTAGGCGAGAGGGTCCCAAGGGTACGCGACGAGGTAACGCGGATTGAGCGAGGCGGAGCAAGGCGCAGGTAACTGGACCGGGGTAGAGATCGCGACACGGGGTGTGAAAAACCCGACGGCCGCCGAATTGGACAAGGCAAATTCATGTGAGCCCGCGGTCGTCGAGCTGAATAAACAAAAATAAATAGTAGTGGAAATTGGGTCTGGAGAGACGGCAGAATTAGAAAAGCACCAGCAGAAGGGAGAAATGGAGACTGTACAAAGTCCATGTTCACATCACGATGCTGTACTTGCTAACCCCAATAAAGATTTGCAGGTGGTGTTGGAACGAAGAAGAAGAAGTGCCCAGGTGAGTGGCGATATGCTCGGAAATGTATATGGTGTGAGGGGAGATTTAGCGAGCTTGGGTTTTGGTTTAGACCCGGGTGTTCGTGAGAGGCCGCTGTTGAGGTGTGCGACTGGTCCGGAGTGTTTGTGTGATGAAAGTGACACGGAGAGTGAGATGGATGGAGAGAGTGTGTGAGGAGGCACACCTGAGTTGGTTGTGGCGCATGTGCGGGAGGGCACATCGGAGCGCATGATTGGGTGTGTGCAAGAATGCACCCCCATGAGTGGTACGGAGTATGTACCGAGAGAGTGTGCGCAAGAGTTGGCGCGAGAGTGTGCGGTGATGATTGGGTGTGCAGAAGAGTGCACACCCATAGTGAGTGTTACGGAGGACGTAACGGGGGAAGAAAGGTGTGGAACGGAGTGTATGAGTGATGAATGCGATCCAGAGTGTGGAAGTGGGAGTGAGTGTGACCAGGAGAGTGAGATGGATGAGGAGCGGGTGTGAGAATGCACACCTGGAATGGTTGAGCATGTGTGGGAATGCACACCTGAGTTGGTGGTGAAGCGCGTGATTGGGTGTGCGAAAGAGTGCACACCCATGGTTGTCACAGAGGATGTGACCGAGGAGTGGGCGCGAGGTGTGTTGATGAAGTGTGCGAACGATGAGTGTGCGCCAAGGTGTGTGATGATAGAGTGTGCAAGGAGAATGGGTGCACAAGAATGTGCACGAGAGTGTGTGGTGAGCATTATGAGTAGACCGGAGTATGGAGCGAAAGAGAATGCACGAGCGAGTTCAGTGGTAGAATGCGTGGGATGTCCGAGAGGCGCTGAGACACCTGGATGTGTGAGTGTAAAAGGGGTCGCGTATGCGTGTGAGCATGCGAGTAAAGCATCCACGTTGACCGGGTTAGCGTCTAACCCGACGTATAGCCGACGCGAGCTCCCGGTCCATGCCGGGAGGCGTGGGTTGCGGGAGCCGGCGGGGATCGGTGTCGCGTCCTTCCTGTTCGGAGCGTTGTGCACGATTCGGGCCGGGCCCCGCCC
This sequence comes from Myxine glutinosa, assembly GCF_964187855.1. NCBI lineage: Eukaryota > Metazoa > Chordata > Myxini > Myxiniformes > Myxinidae > Myxine > Myxine glutinosa. Next base: position 49,939,825 of record NC_136267.1, read on the forward strand.
TGCTCGATCGAGTCCGCGCTTTGCCAGGCAAGGCGACCGGCCCGATTCGAGGGAAGGTAGGAGGGATCGGAACAGCGCCCCCTTGTGGTGGCGGCGTCCCACCCGGGCAGGATTGGCCCACCGCGCATGGGAGCGAAAGGCCCCACGCCGGGATGGTGCTTTAAACCTTGACCCAACCAAACCTCCCCTGAACCGAATGCCGGACGGACCCAACCTGCAGGCGACCAAACCACCCGTATGCATTGCGCAGCTTTGCGAAGCCGAGCTTTGAAAATGCATTGACGTACCGAGAGGCTCGTAGTTCAATGGACGATTGATGGTAGCAGTGAAATTGATAGTTATTGTTTGAAATTGATAGGGAATTGGCTTGGAATTATTCGTGATTCGAAATTGGGGATAGTGAATATGATTGGAAAATTTGATGGGTAAAAATGATTGGCAGTAATGATTGGCAAATTTGATTGGCAAACATTGGATGGGCAAAATTGATAGTGAGAGATGCCCGATGTAGAGGGATGGTAAATTCACCATCCCTCACATCCCAGGGCACATGAGCAATAGTTTATGAGGTTTTGGCTGTGCAAACCAAGCCAGGGAGGGTTTGGATAATTGTTAGGGATCGAGAGAACTGACCATAGGTAACTGTCGAGTTAAGTAGCGACATGATACCTGTAGAGGGGACGTAGCAGATTAGTGGATTATAATGACGTGGGAGCGCCTAGTATAAGGGAAGACGGGGGGCGCGAGTTTCAGAAGGGGGTAGTCAGCTTAGATGATGCAGTGTATGAGTGAGTAATTGTGATTGTGTATTGCATTGCATGAATGAGCCTGGGAGGAAAGACGGGCACACGAGTCACCAGGTGTGTGTGAGCACCAGGTGAGTGAGCAAGTGCAGGTGAAGCACAGGGGTATGGAGAATGGTTGGATGAAATAAATGGTATGGAATGGAGTATGGAATGGATGGTGTGGAGTGAGTAGTGTGGAATATGTGGAGTGGAGTGGTTGGTGCGAAAGGAGTGGATGGGGAAGATGGACCCCTTTCACGAACACCCGGGGAGGGTAGTTTCAGAGTAGGTAGAGGGTATAGGTGAATTGTGGTGGATATTGGCGTCTGTGGTGCGTGTGGTAGAATGGTGTTTGGATGGGTGCATTAGTGAGATGAAATGGCTGGGCGTGTGGCCTGTTAGTGTGTGTATAGTTAAATGGGCACTCCGCCACTGTTAGTCTGTTGACCAGGTGAGGCCGCAGGTGGGCTCTGGGAGCCAGTAGAGTTGTTCAGTGGGGCCCGAGGATCCGGAGGACGGACCCGGGTAGCCCGACGCCAGAGAGGGCGGTAGTGGGGTAAGGGAGCCAGAGGGCCTTCCCCAGGTAGGTTAGGGTAAGGAGCAGGTAAACTCGGAGGCAACTACAGTGGCGAAGGTGTGCAGGTGAGCGGACCTGCTGGGAGCGCCACACGACCCAGCCCGGAAATTGTGCGAAGGCACAGGGAGTTGAATCGGGGGAGTGAGACCCCAAATCGATGAGCACCACAGTTTGGTCAATGGGAGTTCGGTTCTTAGAACCACATTGTGCAAGATGGCCAATGGTTTGGCAGGGAAAGACCCCGGGTAGAGTAAAAGTGTTAAAGTCATTTAGAGGATAGTTAGGATTTAAATCCCTTCGCACCATCTACATCCACTCACCAGGGTGACAAGACTCCACACCATGTTTTTTGTTGCAAATGTTCTGGGCATGTGTGACACATCATGACGTGGGGGTGAAATTGTGCTTGTTCCATCTCTTCCTCCTTAGGAGGAATTGATGAGAAATTGGGCTTGATGGCAAATTTGTTTAGAGGGATTGATAATGAATTCGGTATTAGGGGAGATATGGGGAAGACGAGACAGTAGCGATGAATTTGTAAATGTGTAGAGTTTTGTAAATACGGGGTAAAGGCAAGGGTAGGGTAGGTGACAGGGGGGGGTGACGTACGGTAGGGACGAGCTTTCTCCGCTCGCTCCCATGCGCACCTCGCCTTGCATTGCCTTGTTTTTGATGTGTACCCTTGCGACCCTGCCCCGATGCTTGCTTTGTCCTTCCCTCTACACTCACGGCTTGTTCACTTTGGGTCCGGGGGGGGGGGGGGGCGACTAACAAGGGCGACTCTGCCCCGATGCTTGCGCGACTAACAAGCACCACACCCTTATGGACCCCACGTGTTGGGGCTTGACCCCTATGCTGGGACCGGCCATGATGGCCAGAGAGAGTCGTTGCTTGCGGACCACGGTGAGGTAGCCCCTTTTGCCATACAGGTGGACCACCCTTAGTTGGCCCCTGTTGGCCCTAAATAAAAATGGATGTGTTGTGTGCCTTTTTATTATTTTCAAATAGGCAGCAAGCCACAAGATCAAGAAGAACAACAAAAAACATCGGACCAGCAGAGCAGAGGAAGCAGGAGCTGCCAACCCGGTCAACAGTTTGTGTTGTTTTTATGTGTGCAATGAGCACTGGATGGTGCTTTGGTGTTTTATTGGTGCTTTGGTGCTTTGTGGTGCTCCTGTGCTCGGGAGTGCACTGCAATATCAATTGTGCATCCCCGGGCACTTGAGTATGGTGTATCGGTGCAGTGCAGTGCATGCTCTTCCTCTATTTACAAGATCTTTTCTTTTTGTCTCCAAAAATGACAGGTCCTGGGTTCACATTGTAAATACAAAATAGTGTCTTGTAAATAAGGCCGAAAAAATATATTGCTGGTCTCTGGTCCGACCAAAGTTCCAGAATTGATGCGGCGATGCGGTTTTTTTTTCTTCAAAAGCATGGATTGCACATATGAAGGTGTTTTTTGTGTCCTCATGCCTTGCGGTCCTCATCTGCCATGGCGCCGTCCAGAGACAAATTAAAGACAGCCAACGGGACTGGTAGGCCTTTTTGTAAATAATGAATACAAGCTTAAGTTATTTTAAAATGTATTTATTCTGAAAATTATTAAGTTCTTCAAGCATATTATAGACTGCCATTTCGTTCTCGATATCGCCTCGCCGTACCATCAAACATTCCAATGCATCGATCACGTCAACACTGCACAGGCGCAAGTGGTCTAACAGGCCGATGGTCTCCCATGATCTCTTCTCCCAGTCCACCAGATTAATACAGACACCTACAAATTCATGACAAACGAGATCGCATCCAAGCCTAACTAACGAGACCACCCGCAGCTCTTGGCCTTCTGGTTGCTTCACACGAACCCGACAAAGAACGTCTTTGTTTTAATAAATTACAATATCCAGCTGATTGGATTCATGATGTCACGGCACACAAAACTACTCAAAACTTTGGAAACGCTGGTTGGATTTGAACAAACTAAACGAAGTTTTGTCGAGCAGAACCGTGCGCGAACGTCGATACCAATGGCGACCCTCAAAGACCCGTATTTCCTGAGATAGCGCGCAGGCCCGGCAACAACAGGCACTCACTGTTGTCGGTACCGTTGGAAATTTGAAAAAAAAAAAATGTTGACGCGCAGGGTCAAAATCGACGCGCGCGCTGACCAGAGACCGGAAATATATTTTTCTCGGCCTAATGCTCCCCACCGGCTTCATGTGTAGTTTGCGAATAAATCCGTGATTCGGTTATTCTGTGGGCGTGAGTCTGTTGGGTAGGATGCAACGTAGCAGGCGGGACATACGTAGTTGTTTTAAAACTGTCACACTCAAGGGTAAGGTTAATAGTAGAGGGCTCCTCCACCTGAGTGTCACATTAAGTCAAGTTATTTCGGGCCGGGACGGCCCTAGAGGAAAAACGGGTGCTGTGTTACGGTTTTTAGAACCTTCACTAGTAAATTTTAGTAAATGTTTCCCTTATAAATGTTCCCCTGTAAATATCCCCATCAATTGGCTTGTTAAAGATTGCACCCTAGTTAGTCCATGTACAACACATAGCAAACCATAGGACCTCTCCGTAGTTATTTCATTGTTATGTGTTTCATTTAAGGATCTGTTCCCAATAGTTGAATCTGCGTTGCATTAATCAAATAAGATAGGCCCCTTTCAATTTCCCCAATCGCCTCACCCGCGCTTCAAAGTAACAGTCGGGCGGCGTTCGCTGCTCCTTGCCTTGATTCGGTTGTTGGCCCCAAACCGCCATTAGCCATGCGGTCAAGCCGAGGAAGAAGGGGGCGGAGCCACCAGAACAAGGTGTGGCACGTCGACGCATCGGCAGAGGTGGAGTCAGCGAGCCCTTTCCCGGCCAACCAGCACCGAGGTGAGCAAACCGGTAGGCGTGTCATCAGAGCCGGCGGCTTGATTCCAACACAAACGTTATAAGCGGCTGAAAGGGACTGCTTGAAGGGTCGGGTGAGAAGGTACGATTAACAGTCGGGTGAGAAGGTACGGTTGAGAGTCGGGTGAGAAGGTACGGTTGAGAGTCGAGTGAGAAGGTTGAGAGAGTCGGCTTTGGTTGGAGACGGCGCTTGGTGGGGTCTGGCTGAGAGAGACGAAGCTGCGCGGAGCCCTCTGACGAGCTGTTTCGAAAAGCCCCTACCGCGTGAACGAATACGTGCAGCTGCCGCCGGGTTTTTTGCCTCGATCCCGGAGCGTGGACTGGAGCCAAGCTCGACGCTGCGCACCGGCCCGGACCTTCCTACCCTGTCACCTGCATGGACCCTTCTCCTTCTTCCAGTCATTCCTGCCTGCTATTCCCCTTTCGTGTAAGTATGTTTGTTTGTCCTGGGGAATAATATAAGACTGCTTAAGGCTGCCCTTTGTCTTCTTCTTCTTCTACACTGTACATTGCCTTTCGTTTCTTCTTTGGTTTTGGTTTTGTATATAGTTAATAAATATCTGGTATTCCTTATTTTGGCTTCTTCTTTCCCTCGATCGCTTTCGTCCCTTCTTCCCATTGAATACCTGTGGCGCGATTTTGGCCAAACGCTTTATAGTCGGGTTTAGTCTCTTGCTGACGGCCCGAGCCACAGCTCGCTTCGTTCGGCGCAATCCAATCACGCTGCGGCCCGGGTGGGAGTATTTCCTCGCTTACGGCCGTGGTAGTACGAAGGTATTAAGACAAATTGGGCTTTCAACCCTACTTACCATCGACCGGAAGTGACGTCATACCCCCAGGACCGGTCGGACGGCCAGCTTAACAGGACAAGGGGATTGACCCCCCCTTGCTAACGGGAGTGCCGTCCCCCGGATCCGTAACAATATATATATATGTATATATATATATATATAACACAGTTTGTGTGTGTGTGTGTAATGTTACCGGTAGACTCCTAAACGGAGAGGCTCACGTACTTGATATTTGGCACAAACATGGCCATTGAGCCTGGGAAGAACATGGTCGACCTAACAATTTATTTCATAATATTTTAAAACCATATTTTTACCTCAGCGCATTTCAGCGAGGAATATTATGACCGGAATGGCAGAGCAGCGCGCTGATTCGCTCAGAGCGATCACGTGATGTTCCTTGCCGCCATTAACTCAGTTACGCGTTCGCACGTATTTCAGAGCGAAAAGCGATTCCGTTTTTTCACATTTCAGCGAGTAATATTGCCATTCACACCACATAGGTTTTTTCCCTTTCATCTTTAGATCCATATTTTTTGCCATAACGTAGCGCATTATGGCTCTCTCGAGCTCGAGTTAGCCAATCACCTGGGAGCATGAGGCCACGTTGGCCACGCCCACGACACGACCATGGGAGGTCCATGAACCTCCCCCTCCCCTCTCTACTCCCCTCCCCCCTCCCCCTCCACCCCTCTCCTCCCCTCCCCCCTCCCACTACCCCCTCCCCCTCCCCCCTCCCCCCTCCCACTTACCCCCTCCTTCTCCTCCCTCCCCCCTACCCCCTCCCCCTCTTCCCCCTCTCTCCCCCTCTCCCCTCCTCCCCTCCCCATCCCCCCTCTCCTCCCCTCCCCCTCCCCCTCTTCTCCCTCACGTTTATACATGGAATGCTGGGTACTTCCCCACCCTCTGCTCCCTCCCCTCCCCCGTTCCCCTCCCCTCCTCTTCCCCGCCCAGAGCGACTTCCCCCCCCTCTTCTCCCCTCAACCCTCTCCTCCACTCCCCCCCATTCCCCTCCCCTCCTCTTCCCCCCCCCGCCCCTCACCCTCCCCCTCCCCTCACCCTCCCCCCTCCCCCTTCTCCTCCCCCTCCCCCTCCCCGCCCCTCCCCCTCCCCCTTCCCCCTCCTCCCCTCCCCCCTCTCCTCTCCTCCCCCCTCCCCCTCCCCTCCCCCCTCCCCCTCCCTCCCCCCTCTCCTCCCCTCCCCCCTCCCCCTCCCCCTCCCCCTGCCCCTCTTCTCCGTCACGTTTATACACGGAATGCCGGGTACTTCCCCCCCCTCTTCTCCCCTCCCCCCCCTCTCCTCCCCTCCCCTCCCCCCCGTTCCCCGCCCCTCCTCTTCCCCACCCCACAATGCCGGGTACTCCCCCCCTCTTATTCCCTCCCCCCTGTTCCCCTCCCCTCCTCTTCCCCCTCCCCTCCCCTCCTCTTCCCCCTCCCCTCCCCCATCCCCACTCCCCTCCCCTTCTCCCTCCCCCATCCCCCCTCGTCCTCCCCTCCCCCCTTCTCCTCCCCTCGCCCCTCCCCCTCCTCTCCCCCATCTCCCTCCCCCTCCCCCTCCCCCTCTCCTCCCCTCTCCTTCTCCTCCCCTCCCCCCTTCTCCTCCCCTCCCCCCTTCTCCTCCCTTCCCCCCTTCTCCTCCCCTCCCCCTCCCCCTCCCCTCCCCCTCCCCCTCCCCCTCTTCTCCCCTCCTCCCCTCCCCCCTCTTCTCCCCTCCCCCCTCCCCCTCCCCCTCCCCTCCCCCCTCCCCTTCCCCCTCCCTCCCCTCCCCCTCCCCCATCACCCTCCCCTCCCCCCTCCCTCTCCTCCCCCCTTCTCCTCCCCTCCCCCTCTTCTCTCCCCCCCTCTTCTCCACTCCCCCCTCTTCTCCCCTCCCCCCCTCCTCCCCTCTCCCCCGTTCCCCTTCCCCCTCCCCTCCCCCGCCCGGCAATGCCAGGTACTTCCGCTCGTATATATATTGTTACGGAACCCAACGTCGGCCTATGGTTCCCCCTTGAGGGGGGATTAGTCCCCTCGATTATTGCTGACCGACGTGGTCCCTGAAGCTGCACCGTCGGCCTCCGGAAAGGCCGGTGCACAGCCCCGTTCGTACCGCGGATAAGATGTTACTTGATTGCCGAACGGTGTTTAGCAACCGCAGCACGAACTGTTACCAAGACTAACCCGATCCTGAACGTTGGCCGAATCGCGCCACGTACACTCAATATTGAAACCACAAAAGCGACCGAATGAGAATGAAGAAGAAGAAGTACGGAGGAATAACAGGATTTATTAATTATTTACACAAGCCAAAGCAAAGAGAGCAGTCAAGGTTATATACAGAAAATGGAAGGAGCAGGAGACACAGTGAAATCATTAGCTTACCTATACAAGCTTAATTAATACCCCAGGACAACGTGAAAGACAGACGGACGATCACACTTACACGGGGAAATGCAGGCAGGAATGAATGGCTTGGAGATGGATGGCTTTGCGAGGCAAGGAAGGTTCAGCGGGTACTGGGCACGGTCGGCCCAGAAGGCACCGCCGTCAAGAAGCCGAGCCGCGGTCGTTGGTCCCAAACTGCGCGGGCGAAGTTCCTTTCTCCGCCTGCTGCGTCGCACACTCCTTGCATTGCCTCGGTTGGTGTTTCCTGCAGCGCGGCACGTCTCACGGCGGCTTGGTCACACCTGCTCATCTCCAGCGCATCTCCTGGACTCAGAACTCATCTCTCCTCTCAGCTCATCTCTTGTTACTGGCGAGCGTCCCGCTGCAGGTTATATAGGCCCCGCCCTTCAACCTTTGCGAACCTCCCCCAAGTGTTCTCTCTCCGCCCTCTCAAGCCAAACCCCTCGTTCTGGGTTGGTTGAGCGGGGCCGACTCACTCCTCCCCTCTATGACGAGGTGGAGACCCGCCTTTCTTCTTCGTGGTTACCTCGTGCGTAATGGAGTCAAATGCAGCAAAGTGGACGGAAGATGAAAATGCAGCAAAGTGGCTAAAGAAGTCAATTGCAGCAAACCTGGCAAACCTGGCACTTGGAAGAGCCATGGGGCGTCGGAGGGACCTACTCTTATTTAATTCGGTGCAATGAAGAGTCAAACTATTGTGAAACACATCCTTAACCGACATAAAATAAGGGACTAACTATTTAAAAGGATATATGGTGCCCTGTGTGTAGGTTTATGGAATTAACTAAGAGGACGAGCTTCGACCTTTCTTTACATTACGGAGGGTGCCATGTACACACAACAAAACCATAATTCTCACATTCTTTACACTTTCTCAAATTCGTTACACTGCACCCTCCTTCCTTCAGGCCCGTACTCGGGCCTATAAAACTTTACTTTTAGTGTGACACGTAGGTGTAATTCCCTCTACAATTAACCTGACCCTGAGTGCGACAATTTTAAAACACAAATAAATATGTCCCCCTGCTGCATTGCACCCTGCCTAACAGACTTGCGCCCACAGGATAACCGAATTGCAGAATTGTTTTCAAACTATACATTGACGGTGGGGAGCATTATTTACAGTGACGTTATTTCTTATTTACAACGCAACCCAGGACCTGTGTTTTTTTCTTTTTTCTTTTTAGGGAAACAAAAAGAAGGAAATTCCTGCTGGGAGGGAGGAGACAGCACGCATTGCATCGATGCACCAGTACCAAAAACATCAAAGCACCGAAAAACACCCAAAAGCACCAACCAGTGCACAGTCATTACTGTTTGTAATAAACACAAAAAAACAACTGGTGGTGGTCTTCTCCTTCTCTGCTGGGCCGATGTTCTTCCCGATGTCTTCTTGCTTCATGCGGCCTACTTGGAAATATAAAAAGCACAAACCGTGTCCATTTTTATTTAGGGCCACAAGGGCCAACTAAGGGTGGTCCACCTGTTTGGCATAGGTGCCACCTTACCGAGGTCCGCAAGCAAGATTCCCTGGCCACTATGGCCGGACTCCAACAGAGGTGCCCTGCCCCAGAACCTGGGGTCCATCAAGTGGTACTTGGCCGCAGAATAGCGGTCCATAAAGTGGTACATCAATGCAATGCATGCTGGTTGCGAGGGTCCTGGCACACAAGGCGACCTCCGCACGCTCCCCTCGACGCCCAGTGGCGTGGTGTCCTCGTGTGGGAGACAAGGGCGGGGAAAAGGCAGGTGAGCGAGGGGTAAGGTCACAAGGGTACACATCAATAAAGGCAATGCAAGGCGAGGTGCGTATGGAGACGGAGCGGAGAAAAGCTCGTCCCTACCGTGCGTCACCCCCCCTGTCACCTACTCTACCCTTGCCCCTACCCCATATTTACAACAATCTACACATTACAAATTCGTCACTAATGTCTCGTCTTCCCCATATTTCCCTTGTCACAAATTCGTCACCACAATCCCTCTAACAAAAATTTGCCATCACCAATTCATCATCAATCCTCATAAGGAGGGAGAGATGGAACAACAAAGCACAATGTCACACCCACGTCATGATGCGTCTCACAATCCAAAACATTTGCACCAAAAATAATAAAAACAACCATGGCATGGTGTGGAGTACCATCGTTACCTCAGGTGAGTGGATGTAGATGGTGCAAGGAGATTTCAAACCTAACTATCTTCTAAATGACATTAACACACTTTACACTACCCGGGGTCTTTCCCTGCCAATTAGGCTGGGCCAAATCGGAGGTGATTTTCCTAATTCAATGTAATTTACCTAAAAGTTGTGAGTGAGTATCAGGAACAAAATCATGAAAAAAAAATTCAAAAATATTGACGTTTTACGGTCAGACAGCCCGTTACCATAGCAACAGTTACAGACGACTCAAAAAATGCCTAAATTGACGATTTCTCAAGCTGTGTTTGACCCCCAGAGTTGATTCTGGTACCAAAAGATGCAGAATTGAAAGCCAAGGATGATTGGATAGCTTAACAATGTCTGTGACACAATTCAATACCACTTTTATCCAAAAAACTGATTTTTGTCTGAAATTTCAAGCATATTTATGGAAAAAAATTGAAAATTTTGCTTTTTAATCATAGGATAACCATTAATCAGATTAAATTTACTTTAAATTGTCTTTTACAACCTTGTATTGTCCAGTTTTTATAACTGTTATAACGTTGTTTAAATTTGGCCATCTTCATTTCAATAAAAAAAGTTAACAAAAGCAGCTTACAATCATTAATGTTAATGCCTGCTTTCGGTTGTTACTGTAACCATTCATCAGGGCGTTCAAGGCGCTCTTGCACACATCAAGGATAGGTGCTCTTGTCTTCGATACAACGGCAGTGAACTCTGGGGTCAAGAGTGCAGTCGTAGTAAGACTGGAGACTGAGTTTGGCAGGAGTCTTCTGCAACTGGCGTGTCGGCACCACATCCACGAATTGGTTGGAGGGGCGTCTTGCTCAATAGTGTATGGCCCCACCACAGGATCTAATGAACAGCTGTTCAAGCGACTGCTCAACACTTGGAGTGAATTGGACCAGGGTAACTACACATTGGTCGAGGTGTCTGCTCAACAGAGAGAGCTGGCTGGCCATGTACATGCCACCATCACCTTCCTTCAGACGTGGATGGACAATAGCACAAAGGAGACTCTTCGACACGACTACCTGGAGCTGGCACACCTCACACTGCTGTTTCTTGGAGGGACTGTCCCTGATGGTATGAGGACCATCACTATCAAAGCTCCTGGGGCATTCCACCACGCCCGTTGGATGAGCAAGACTTTATACACTATAAAGGTGGCACTCTTCCGTTGGCAGCTGGGAGATATCTACACACCCGAAGAGCTGGAAGACATAACCAGTCTCGCTGCATTCATGTCAGTCTTCTACACTAAAGCGTGGTTGACATGTACCAGTGCTGCAGATGCACCATCTAACGACCTGTACCTGATGAAGAACCTCCTCAAGGCTGAGGCCAGTATCGCAAAGAATCCAACAAAGTGGCCTGCCAAATTTCTGTCCTTTGTGACTGTGGCCCGAGAGAAGCTACAAAACCATTTGTGGTACCTCTCAGAGAGATTGGTCTCTTTGGCACTCTTCTCGGACAGAACGTCATCTGACAAGCAGACTGTGAGAAGGGCTATGCTCAGGTACAGTGGGACTGCACATAACATGATACAGGAGATGCCAGCCTCACAGCAATTGGGGAGTAAAGCCCTCAAAGACTTTGTTGGTTATGACTCTTGGAGCATGTTTGAACTCTTGGGTATTGACTCCAGTTTTGTCAAGCTTCCCGTTGCACAGTGGCCCACCGCAGACAGCTATCGTCATGGCAAGGAAGTTGTGGCCAAACTCCCAAGTTTCTCACACGGGTGGTGTGAGAAACTCTCACACGAGCATTTCCATCTGCTCAATGACGCAGCAGAGCGGACACTTGGACTCGCCACAGATTTGAACACTAACAAGGCCCCCACATCTGAGGCGCAGCTCCAGGCTCTATACAGGGTTGTGAAGGGCGTCAGGGAGAAGCTGCATGGACTGGCAACATCCACTGAGGTTGTGACTAAGAAGTCATTGGCCTCCATTGATTACAATTGGGACTAGGTTTTTTATTTTGTTATCAATGTTCAATGTCAGACCTTAAATTTGAGACAAAAAAGCTTAATCAATGACAAAAGTTAATTTAAAGTACATTTAATTTGACTATAGCTCTGATTAATGATTATCCTATGATTAAAAAGCAAAATTTTCATTTTTTTTTCAAACAAATGCCTTAAATTTGAGATAAAAATGAGTTTTTGGGATAAAGGTTGTATTGAATTGTGTCACAGACATTGTTAAGCTATCCAATCATCCTTGGCTTTCAATTCTGAATCTTTTGGTACCAGAATCAACTCTGGGGGTCACACACAGCCTGAGAAATCATCGATTTTAAGAATGTCATCTGTAACGGTTGCTATGGTAACGGGCTGTTTTACCGTAAGACGTCAATATTTTTGGAAAAAAATTTCATGGTTTTGTTTCTGTTACCCAGCCACAACTTTTAGGTAAATTACAACCTTGTAGTATGAAAAATTGAAAATCACCCCTGATTTGGCCCAGCCTACGTGCCAATCCATTGGCCAACTTACACTATGGGTTCTAAAAACCAATTCCCATTGACCAAACTGTGGTGCTTCTCAATTTGGGGTCTCACTCCCCCGATTCATCTCCCGGTGCCCTTGCACAATTTCCGGGCTGAGTCTTGTAGCTCTCCCAGCAGGTCTACCCACCTGCACACCTCCACCACTGCAGTTGCCACCCGAGCTTACCTCGCTCCTCACCCTAACCTATCTAATTGGGGAAGGCCCCTCCTGGCTCTGTCACTCCTCGGTGCCCTCTGGCACTGGGCTACCCGGGTCCGTCCTCCGGATCCTCGGGCCCCATCCACAACTCTACCGGCTCCCAGAGCCCACCTGCGGCCTCACCTGGCCGACATCCTCACAGTGGTGGAGTGCCCATCCGACTACACGCACTAACAGGCTACACGCCCAGCCATTTCCACAACACTAATGCACCCATTCAACCTCCATTCTTCCACACGCACCACAAATGCCAATATCCAACCACAATTTACCTATACCCTCTACCTAACACTTAAACTACCCTCCCCGGGTATTCGTGATGGGGGTCCATCCTCCTTTCCCCCATCCACACCTTCGCACCATCCACTCCACTCCACAGTTTCCACCATACTCACTCCACGACCATCCATTCCATACTCCATATATTCCACACTCCATGTATTTCACACACCTGTTCTCCATTCACCTGTAGTTGCACACCTGTGCAATCACTCCTGGTGCTTTCTGCACCCTCCTTCCTTCCTGGACCATTTGGTCAACACCACACACATCACCATCTCTCACTCATACACTGCTCCATACACCTGTTCAGTTGCACACTTGTGCAATCTCAATACAACTCACAATCACAATCACAATCCTCCCCAACTCATACCCTGCTCAATACACTTTCGATCCTCACACACACGGCATCATCTCATCTAACTACTCCCCTCTGAAACTCGCGCTTTCCAGTCGCCCCTTTAAACTATTGCGCTCCCTCGTCATTATCATCCAACTAATCTACCTGCGTCCCCACTACAGGTATCATTGTCACTACCTAATCTTAGCGTTACCTATTGTCAATCTCTAGGTCCCTACACACTATATCCTAACCCTCCCGGGCTAGTTTTCACTGCCAAACCCCATAACTAGTGCTCCTTTGCCCCCGCTGTGAGGGATGGCAGAGTTGCCATCCCATCACATCGGGTATCTCTCACTACCAATTTGGCACATCAAATTTCAGCCAATTAAAAATTTGCCAATCACTACGAATCATCACTCTGCCAATCCTTGCCAATCATCAAATCTTGTTTTTCAATTTCGGGTCCAAAACACTATCCTCATCACACGTCTACTCACTTGAGCCTCTCGGTGCGCCAATTCATTTACAAAGCTCGGCTTCGCAAAGCCGAGCAATGAACGCGGGTGGTTTGGTCCCCTGCAGGTTGAATCCGTCCGGCTTTCGGTTCAAGGGAGGTGGTTTGGTCGGGCCGAGATTCCACGCACCATCTCGGCGCGGTACCTTGCGGTCCCGGGCCCAATGACTCAATCTAGCCCGGTCGGAACCCCGCCCCCGCCAGGGGGCACCGTTCCGCTTCGTCCTCCTCGCCCTTGAACCGGACCGGTCGCCTTGCCCGACAAGGCCCGGACTCGACCGTGCGGGGCGGGGCCAGGCCCGAATCGTGCGCGACGCTCCAAAGCGGGGCGACGCAGCATCGATCCGCGCGAGGCTTCACATCCAACAAAGCGCTCCGTGCACCGAGCGCCCGCTATCCGTCGCCCTAGCTGCTAACCCGGTCAACGTCGATGCTTCACTCGCATGCCCACATGCACATGCGACCCTTTGCACACTCACAAAACCCGGCGCTTCCAGTGCATCCCACACACTCCGTCCATTCCACCAACGCACTCCCTGTTACACACCACACCTCCCGCGCTCCTTTTTGCGCACACTCGCCGTTCGCACACTTCGGTCCACACCTCTCCTCCGTTACGTCCTCCGTAACACTCACCATGGGCGTGCACTCTTGCATCCACCCACTAACGCGCTCCAATGTGCTCTCTCGCACTCGCGCCACCACCAACTCATTCTCCGTGTCACACTCCGTACACCCTGACGTGCATTCTCGCTCGCACTCGGTTTCACACTCGTGCTCCAATGTGCCCTCTCGCACTCGCGCCACCACCAACTCATTCTCCGTGCCACACTCCGTACACCCCGACGTGCATTCTCGCTCACACTCGGTTTCACACTCGCGCTCCAATGTGCCCTCTCGCACTCGCGCCACCACCAACTCACTCTCCGTACACCCCGACGTGCATTCCCGCTCGCACTCGGTTTCACACTCGCGCTCTGATGTGCCCTCTCACACTCGCGCCACCACCAACTCACTCTCCGTACACCCCGACGTGCATTCTCGCTCGCACTCGGTTTCACACTCGCGCTCCGATGTGCCCTCTCGCACTCGCGCCACCACCAACTCATTCTCCGTGTCACACTCCGTACACCCCGACGTGCATTCTCGCTCGCACTCGGTTTCACACTCGCGCTCCGATGTGCCCTTTCGCACTCGCGCCACCACCAAATCACTCTCCGTACACCCCGACGTGCATTCTCGCTCGCACTCGGTTTCACACTCCCGCTCCGATGTGCTCTCTCGCACTCGCGCCACCACCAACTCATTCTCCGTGTCACACTCCGTATATCCCGACGTGCATTCTCGCTCGCACTCGGTTTCACACTCGTGCTCCGATGTGCCCTCTCGCACTTGCGCCACCACCAACTCACACTCCGTACACCCCGACGTGCATTCTCGCTCGCACTCGGTTTCACACTCGCGCTCCGATGTGCCCTCTCGCACACGCGCCACCACCAACTCACACTCCGTACACCCCGACGTGCATTCTCGCTCGCACTCGGTTTCACACTCGCGCTCTGATGTGCCCTCTTGCACTCGTGCCACCACCAACTCATTCTCCGTACACGCCGACGTGCATTCTCGCTCGCACTCGGTTTCACACTCGCGCTCCTATGTGCCCTCTCGCACTCGCGCCACCACCAACTCACTCTCCGTACACCCCGATGTGCATTCTCGCTCGCACTCGGTTTCACACTCGCGCTTCGTAACACGCTCACCCCTTGACGCACACTTTTTTCACACACGCGCGCCATTTCCACTCACACGGGACCCTTCACCAACACCCGGGTGCCATATTGACCCAAATAGCGCGAAAATTATTTTGTCGCCAAACATCCTCTACAAAATCTCCCCGCACAATACACAGCACGACTCACCTGGGGGATCCTTCTCCTTCGCTCCAACACCACCTGCAAACTTTCATTGGTGTTATTAAGCACAGCATCGTGATGTGAGCATGGACTTTGCACAGTTTCCATTCCTTCCTCCGACTGTTGCTCTTCTTCGTCTAGCGTTTCTACAATTTTAATTATACCCACTACTGTTTTTTCTTTATTCGCCTCAACGACCGCTGGCTTTAATAAAATTTTCTCTCCTACCTCAGCGGTCGCCAGCTGCCCCATACCCCGGGTCGCGATCTCTATACCCGTCATTGTACCCGCGCTTTCCTCCGCCTCGCTCAACCAGCGCTTCTCGACCCGCGTTACCTCCTCGTGCACCCCTGGGACCTGCTCGCTCAACCCGCGGTCTCTGTCCCTCTCCGCTTCCCCAGTTATTTCTTTAATTTGGTTTCTGGTACCCCTTGCTTGGTCCCTCATTCTGTTTTCCATTTCTTTCATTTCCCTGCTAAATTTATTCCTTTCTTCTCTCTGCTCGGCCATGTACGCCAGGCATTGTGTCATGAACTGCTGCATGTTAAACTGCTGCATGTTAAAGCCTGCTGGTACAGCCTCTTCCTTCTCTTTCGGTCGCTTTAGAGGTTTCCAAATTGAATATCTGTGGTGCGATCTGGTCAACGTTGGGGGAGTCGGGCCAATCGGGGATCCTGTAACGGTCGCGGTTGACCATCCGCTCGGCCATTTTGCGCCTCTCCAACCACGTGCGCGAGGGCGCCATTTTGTGCACCTGAAACTCCCTCAACCACCTCCTCATTGCTCTCCTCCATTTCTTCCCTGTGGTCCTGGGTTACCCCTAACCCCTCTTCTAGTTCACCCACCTGCATCCGATCGCCTTGATTGTCCATGGCACGACTCAATTTGGGATGTTAAACAAAATTTCGGCCGCTCGTAATTTCGACCAAATGTTTTTTTTATGTTATAAAAAATTTGGCTCGGGACTCGAATCTCACTCCCAGACACCAATTGTTACGGCCAATAGTACAATTGGTGTCCAAAATTTGGGCTAAATAAATTTAGTCCCACGTTCGAATCCCAACTCCTGACTACCAATTGTTACGGAACCCAACGTCGGCCTATGGTTCCACTTCGAGGGGGGATTATGCCCCTCGTCTATCACTGACCGACGTGGTCCCTGAAGCTGCACCGCGGCCTCCGAAAAGACCGGTGAGCAGCTTCGTTCGCGACCGCGGATAAGATGTTACTGGATTGCCGAGCGGATGGCAGCCGCGGCCCGAACCGTTAACAATGACTAGACCCGATTCTGAAACATTGGCCAAATCGTGCCACGGGTATTCAATTGGGAAAAGACAAAGACGACACGGATGTGAAGAAGAAGAAGACAAGAGGTAGGAAATACGAATATGATTTATTTACTATTTACAACATTAATTGCTATTTACAAAATTTACAATTTACTATTTATATTGTAACGAATGTGAAAAGTATGGTTTTGTTGTGTTTTAACTGACCCTCGTAGAGTAAACTAGAACGGGCACTTGGTAGAGCGCATACCTTCGCCGCAGCTACTTTTGTTGCCAAAATAAAAGACTACAAGATCTGTGTAGCAAAGCCTTTGGCCCCCAACCGCTAACAAGGGTTATGACGTCAGAGTGTCATGTCGCATATCACAAGATTGGGCATTGAATTCTGAACATTTTGGCATTAGTTTCATACAAATTGGACACAAATTGACCGCGCTATGGTAAAAAGACGATTTTGACCTTTTCATGACCTTGACCTTGACCTTTGACCCGATCGATTCCAAAATCTAATCAAATGGTTCCCGGATAATAACCTATCATCCCACCAAATTTCATGCGAATCGGTTGAATACTTTTTGAGTTATGCGAATAACATACACACACACACACACACACACACACACAGACATACAAATAAATACACAGCGATCAAAACATAACCTTCCGCTTTTGCGAAGGTAATAAGGTCGAAGGACGTCCCCCTAGTTAATTCCATGAAACTTACACACAGGCCACGATATATCTTTTTAAATAGCTTATTTCCTTATTCTATGTAGGCTACATATGTGTTTCCCACTAGATTGACTCTGCATTGTATCAAACGAAATAAGCGTAGGCCCCTTTCAATTTCCACAATCATCTCCGCTCTCCAAAGTTCCTTTCAAAAGCGGTGCGAGTGGTGTTTAATCCCGCAAGCCGCCATTGCGCATGTGCTAATCTCGGAGAAGAGGGGGGTAGGAGCCGCCAACTCACAGGTGTGGCACGTCGTCATGATCAAAGGGGGAATCGGACAGCCCTAACAGCCAATCAGCACTGCGGTGAGCGACCCGGTAGGCGTGCCCTCGCAGCCGGCGGCTTGATTCCTACCCGAGTAATAAAAGCGACTGGAAGGGACTGCTTCGGGAGATGACATGAGAGATGAGAGGAGAGATGAGAGGAGAGATGAGCTGTGAGCTGTGAGATGAGAGATGAGAGACGCTCCAAACCAAAAAGGAGAGGTACTTGGAGATGAAACAAGCTTTGGAGAGACGCGCTGAGAGGAGGGAGACGGCTCCACCAGAAGGAGAGGAGCAGGTGTGACCGAGCCAGCGCGTGACGTCCACAGCATCAGCAGCGTCGACGCGACCGAGGGTTTTCCCGCCAAGAACGCGAAGAATTGGGAGCTGCTACCTCCAGCCCTGCCGGTTGCAGGGACCTGACCCTGCCTCCCTCTCCAGCAACCCACCTCCGCCATTCCTGCCTGCAATTTCCCCCATGTAAGTGTGAACGTCGTCTGTCCTAATCGTTGTCCTGGGGTTAAGTAAATTGAATAGTGTAAGCTAACGATTCACTGTGTGACTGCTTCTTCCATCCATTGCTTGTAAATAACTTTGATCGCTCCTTCTTTTTGCTTGTGTGTATAATAAATCCTGTTATTCCTCCGAACTCTGTCTTCTTCTCTCTTCCTTCTCTTTCGGTCGCTTTAGAGGTTTCCAAATTGAATATCTATGGTGCGATCTGGTCAATGTTGGGGGAGTCGGGCCAATCGGGGATCCTGTAACGGTCGCGGTTGACCATCCGCTCGGCCCAAAGTAACATCTTGTCCGCGACCCGTAACAATATATATAACAGGAGGGAGAAGGGTCCGTGCAGGACAGCAGGCTGGAAGGGAGAAGGGTTGCAGGCTGGAAGGGAGAATTTGCAAAACCGTGCAAATATATATATATATATATATATATATATCTCGGGAATCGAACCATGTTCCACACCTTGAGTTCAAGGAATAACAAGCATTTAATGATGAACCAAGTACACAGCGCTGTGGAGGGTGTAAGGGTTATACAATTCAATTGAACAGCATAATTCCAGACACTCCTGAGTTCCTTACAGAAAGAACTTCCTTATATACTTGCAGAGTGTGATAAAAATCTCCGCTAATTTTGGCAAGTTTCAGCAGTATAATACACAATGGGGGAAACGTTGACCAGTACCCCCACCAATGTCCTATCTTCTTTGGCATGAGCAAAGGGCAAGATGCGGGAGGGAGAAAGAGCACCGTGACATTTTCAAAACTTATCTTCCATGTTGGCTTTTGGTCAAGGACAGACAGACGCGTTTTCACTAGGGGTCTAACAAAGTAAGCGGTTTCACTATCTTTCTACATTTTTTGGCATAGTTGGACAATAAAACATAGTTCAAAACAAGAGGGAACATAGTGAGCTTAATCCTTTTCACAAAGCAACCATTTAAATGCAAACCACAATTACATAAGGCACAATAAAAGGCATGATCTCGACATTCCCCCATTTGGTCTCTATGAGACTACGTATCACAGAGACCAGGCCACATCGGCTTTATTTGCAAAGCAAAAGAGTATAGTGTTATATGTGGCCACATCGGGCTTTATTGAGTGTTGTATGTGTGTCCTCCAAGGGCATGCCACGCACATAAAGTACCTTGCATGCATGTTTGAAAGGTGTCATGTTGTGCGTGTTTGGAACATGAAGACTCAGAACATGAAAGTCTATTAACGTTTCGGATCCACAACGAAGGCCTCTGGTCCAGATGAGGTTCTGCTCTGCCAGGGGGCCAACAACCTCCCCTGCGGAACTTGCTCCCCCCACCCTTTGCAGATGCGGTCCTTGCAGATCTTCGAAGTTAATCAACGATCATGCCCATGAGATCTCTCACGTGCTGCTGTTCTGGGGAATACATAATGTTGTCAGTATCTTGTGTCTCATGTTCCTGGTCAGGGTACAGAGCATTAAAAATCCGAATCACTTGAAGCAAAGAGATCCAAAACATTGAAGCAAAGAGAGGGACTTCCTTTATGTCAAAGTCTCCCATGGACGCCTGGTCGGCTTGCGGGTCTAGGATATCCATGTCGGGTCCCTCGACTGCCAGACCCAGCGTCGCAATCAGATCCATAGTTGGGTCGGAAGGGGGTGTACAGCTGTGAGCTTGTAATACATAAGAGGCGTTAGCCAGTACACGCAAGGGGTTTACCACACAAGTATCACAGTCATCACAAACATCAATACAGGCATCAGCCAGTTCCCACAAGGGATTTTCAACACAAGTATCACAGTCATCACAAAAATCAATACAATCTTCTGAAGCGCCGGTCACATCTGCCTTGTTGTAGGACCCATTCAGGTCGACGGCCTCTGTGGTCAAGATCATGGTCTTCCGACGGCGGTTTCTTCATCGTCCATCCTGAAAAATACTTTCTTACACACACCATGGTCAAATTCCTAGCCCCCCGTCCCACCAATTGGCATTTAGTTACCTTATCTCTCAGATGGTTGGCTTATTCATAGCCGCATTTCCTGTGTCATGTCTGGAAATTCAATATTTACTTTCACCAATTTCCGAAAATACCTTCCTTTTAATTATCTTCCCTACATCTAATAATACATGATTTACCAACCATTTCCCCCCCCATTTGGTCAATGGAAATAATCGGTATTCTCCCTTTCAAAATTTCACTGTTATCCTATCAATACCTGGACATTTTTTCCCTTCCTTCCTAGATACGCGAATTTCACACCAGTATAAACCCACTGGAAAAAATTATCTGAAAAATAACGAAATCGTCTCCAAGTTCTCTAGCTAATCTCCATCCGCAATCGCCAACTTTACCCTCCTATGCATTTTGCCTCAGGTTTTAGAACCTAGAGTCTACTAAAACAACAACTAGCCTCCCAAAGCCATTTCCCTGCAAGAGCGGAGGTTAGCCTTGCGGTCCACATGACAATCTTCTTCATTTTGCTCTATCACCTCCCTTTGAGCAATAATTCAATTGATGTGATTCCCACATACCTGGTGGAGTTTGTTCACCTGGTCTGCAGAGCCGTGATCCAATCTTCACCAGCCCCCAATCACCTCCTCGATTGGGGTCATTCTGCATGTAGCAATCTAACACAACGTTTTTAAACTTTACATTCATTGGTCCCCCCATTTGCAAGCCAACCCCTTGTATCACCTTCTTATCTCAAAAACAACAGTCCATAACTAACCACTTTCCTTTATTTCCTGTCTTTTCCATTAACATTTTACAACCTTTTCCTCTACTTCCTTAACAATTCCTAACAAAGTCACCTGTCATTGATAAATAATCCATCTGAGTCGACTTTCCAATCCAATCATCTTTGCACTTTCCACGACCTTCTTCACACTTCCTCCCAAACCTTTCCTTCAGACACAACCCACATGAGTTATGAATACAATTTCCCCTTTCAGGCGCATGTCTAGCCACTCACAAAGTGTCCACAAGACAATGTCACCATATTTCACACCTCAGCTCTCGAGACCACCCAGGGGTCCCTTGAGAGATGCATCCTAATGTTAATCAGCTCTCGAGAGCTCAATTTTGAACAGGGGTAAAACCAGCAATACTCAATTCTGCCAAGCAAGAGGCCAGAGCAGTATCACCCCTCTTCCCTCTGGCCACCATAACTGGCAGACAGACAATGGCGAACCACAAGCCCCAACCCTACAAGGCTCTAGCTCCCATCCAAAGGACACAAACTCCCTCAGACTGGCATAATCTCTTTGCCAGCTTATGTACGAACCAATATTGCAAACAAATAGTTTTCCAAACAAAACTCAGTTGTCACCCTATTGCATCATATTGGCAGAATTTACTTCAGCTCTCTACCACTCTTGTGTCGAGTGGTGCCCCAAAATGACATTGCACGAACCCTTTCAATACCTGTCTAAACCTACTGCCATTTAACGACGCTTCCCAGATGACGGTTCCCCATACACTATTCTGGCACAAATTGTTGCATCCCACAGATGCCACGATTATTTGAACAAACTCATTTTCCTAATCCACCTGTTCAATTTTCATTTCAATTTAAAGTCAATCCAATGTCCTTTAATACCTCTCTTAGCATCCCATGCACCTGTTGCAGACACCTGTTTTAGCCTCTGGCCCAATAGCTGCCCAATAAACAAATAATAAAAAGAAAATAACCTGATCTATTTATTGAAATAGACCTAATTCTCATGTTGGTCAATTTTTTCACCCACTGTGACTCTCGCGTCAATCCTGCCATTTCCAATCACATTTCCAGCGAGGATGACGTCACTATTTCACACCTTTCCTCCCTTGAACAACGGGAGTCCTCCAAGAGATGCATTCCGATGTAAATCACTTCAAAGTACCCAAATAGCCCTACGGACTGCATCACTGAAATAAATCCTGGCTTCAAATCAACTTTCTCAAACTTAACTATGATAAATCTGAAATAATCGCATTATCTTCCTTCGAACTCAGAGCACACCGACCAGTATACATCAAACATTGGATTCATATTTCCACAGACCTCCACCACTCTGTTAAATCCTAAACATGCCCAATGGGCAATCCCCTCTGCTCAGGGCTGCAAAATGCTGGATTCTAACCTTCCCAAACACAGCTCTTGTCCGCCAGGCTGCAAATTCAAAGCATTTTCAGTCCCCCTTTTTTTCCATACACTAGCCAGTGTAAGCCAGCCAAACATAAACAAAGAGGTTCCAGCGAGCTGTGACCTCCATAACTCTAAACAACTCCACTGGCACTTTTTAAAACAAACTTTCCCAGTCACTTACTAAAATAAAGTGCAGCTCTTGTCCGTAGATATACGTTAACCAAGATTACATGAGACTTGACAACAATAGTACTGCCCCGTGGAACAAGGCATCAGAGACAACTCCCCTCCACCTTGACTTACCCCAGGTAGAATTTGGCTACTTACAGAGAAAGTACCTGCACAACACATTTACAAACCAATTCGTCCCCTCGTATTAGGGGACATCACAAATGTTCCACCACAATTCACAGCAGGTGACCACCCACCTGCCTTCTGTTGAAGTCCAGTTCAATTTTCTGAGTTTCCATTCACAGACAGACAGACAGACGAACCCCCAACGTACTAACAGGATGGTCTCACAGAGGCCATTTCATTCAAATCTGTAGGCTGCCACGATTCTTCCCGCCAGGGCACACCATCATAGTCACCATAGTCACACGACACGTCAGCAGACACAGTGAATGCCATTCGACACCATAACAGACACCGCAGATACTGCTCCTCCTTGATCCATATTTGCAGACGCAGTCAGACACACCCAGTCGGACAGACAGACTGGCTCCACATTACAACTGCAAACATCCAAAATGACAACAGCTAACACCAAATATTTATTGTCCCCCTTTCAGGGAAGTCAAATCAACCACCATTAAAGCACAAAACAGAAAACGACCATATACTCAGAGTATATACCATATACTCAGAGTGAGACCCGAAAATCAAGCAGACAGACCGACAATCGAACCTGTCTTTCGACACTGCCGAACGACAAGTCTGCAGACACTGAGGGAGTGACTTTCGACCCCCAGTAAATACCGCGGACACCGCTTTGGTCCGCACCTGCAACTCCATCACGCGCCTCCAACTTCTTTCTCGGTGCATCGATCAACACAAATGTACTCTCCTCTCCATTAATTGATCCACACTGTACCTCGGCACACATCCTCAGATAATTAAATACATGTTTTAATCCAAGCGTGCATCCTCGCACCAGCTCCACCACCACCTTCCAACCACCGCAGGTGCACCTGAACTCCATGGCACACCCGCAACTCCCTCAAAATCAGTGTTCAAAGACATGACTCCATGGACAGCCAGAAAGTCAGACAAATACGGACACACACACACAGAGATAGACACAGGTGGGTTATCGCCTGCATTCTGTACAAATTCCATGTTCCTGTCCATAAGTTGGCCCATCAAGTGTAACCCCTTTCACGAAACCTTTTCTGAGGGTCAAATGTAACAGACAGACAGACCGGCAAATAGGCAGGGGCAAACCCCGAGGCCCCAGACACCATCACCACACACATACCCTTCATCACATAGGAGTATCAACATTTGTCATAGGAGTATCAACTTAAAATATCCACCCGCTCTGGTCCTCCAGAGCTGAGGAAACCAGCCAACCTGAGCCCGACAGCAAATGCCATATGTCTTCGTCTCAAATCGAGGGCAAAATTTCACAATGTCAAACAATTAATATATTGTCCACATTCATCTTGGTCACCCCAACCCATCCTGGCTCTCCCAAGAGCTCCGTGTCCGGACAGACAGACAGATAAACAGACCGGGTGAAACCATAACCATCCATCCTTTCGATTGGACTCACGCCAGCATCACATGTCATTCTTGCCTTCATTCAACGCATTCTGCCATCCCAAGTCGGCCAAATACAAGCCCCGGCCATGCCGTTGAATAAACACCCAGTCGGTTAACAGCCTATCATTTTTGACTTTTACTCCCATTCTCACTTGCTACATCTGGAGAGCCGTTAATGTGGGGATGTAATTGAACACTTGTTTTAAAGCCCTGTCTACACATGTTCTCCATAACATACTCATTATTCCCTGCCAATTTTCCCCAGCAGACTGAGTCCCACATGGCATCTCAAAATCTAAACTGATACCTGCGCTTTTCTGATTCCAGTTTAATTTATC
This sequence comes from Myxine glutinosa, assembly GCF_964187855.1. Taxonomy (NCBI): domain Eukaryota; kingdom Metazoa; phylum Chordata; class Myxini; order Myxiniformes; family Myxinidae; genus Myxine; species Myxine glutinosa. The sequence goes on from NC_136267.1 coordinate 49,964,192, forward strand.
CTTCTCCAAAAATCACATAAACATTTCCTATTTCCACATATAAGAAATAACCAATATCTCCCTTGAGATACAAAACAAAACGCTTCCAACTCTAGCATCCCAAAGTCTTCCTTGGAAGCATGCTCGACAATGCAGCACTGCTTCCACTCAGCACACAACATACATGTGCTCACTCCAACACATCACTTCAAGCTACCTCATCACTCGCATTGTTCACACACACGAATGCGTCGAATACACGCACTCCGTCTCCAGAACTCAAATCATTCTAGTTTACTTCAGATTGAGTATTGCGGTTCTGAGCGGTCCGATCCTGAGCGGTTCTGAAAACGTGCCACCGGTACTCAATGGAGTAAAGATGAAAGCGATCGAATCAGAGGAAACCAAAAGGTAAGGAAGAACAAATATGATTTATTACTACACTAATAAGACTTTCACGGAAGAGACCTACACAGACTTACACGGAAGGAGTGATGATGGCAGGGAAGGAAGGTCCAAACAAAAGGGCGGCGTGGACTCCGGCTCTGATCCACGTTGCACCCCGGGCCATGCTTCGGTTCCGCGGCAAAACCCGGCAAGCAGTGCCGTTCGTTGATGGTTGAACGCAAGCGGACCTTCGTTATTGGGGTTCATAAATCGGGGAGGGAGGCTTTTTAACGTCCCTGACGTACTGATGTTCGGCAGAAGTCCCAGCGGGAAGTTGTTCGTGCACGCAGCTCTCACACCAGCTCTCTCTCTCTCGCTCCCGTCCTCCCGTCTTCCCGTCTCATCTCTTCTTAAAGGCGCCGCGCTTGCGCTTATATAGTGCCCCTTTGAAATCAAGCCGCTCGCTTGTAGACAAACCCAACGGCGAGCTCGCCTCGGCCCTGGTCGGTCGCGAGGGCTCACCGACTCCTCCCTTGGTGACACGTTGACGGGGCCACGCCTTTGTCCTTGGCGCTCCGCCCTTCTTCTACAGCTTGACCGTGTGCGTAATGGCATCTTGAGCCAGGCAGAGAACGCTACTGGCAAGCAGGGTAACACAATTTGGAGAGAGCCAAGCCGCAAAATGAATGGGAGTTGAAAAAAAAGGGCCTATGTTATTTGATTAATGCAATGCAGAGTCAAACTATTGGAAACAGAGCGTTACCTGAAACACATACTACTAAAATAACTGAAGAAGTTCCTATGGTGTCCTACGTGTTGCTTGTGGCCTAACTATGGGTGCAACCTTTTTAAGTGAAGAGAATTATTTACAAGAATTATTATTTACAAGTGTCGGTTCTAAAAACCGTAACAATATATAGTGTTACGGTTTTGAGAGTGTAAATATAACATCATTAAAGGTTAAAGGTTTGCCCCCATAGTTAGTCCACAAGCAACACGTAGGCCCCTTAGAACATTAGTTATGTCATAGTATGTGTAAGAGTAGGCCATTTCCCTAGTGACATCTGTGTTGTGTAACGAAATAATAAGCTTAGGTCCCGTTCATTTTGCGGCCACCCTCCAATCTACCTCATTGGGCAGCATCCATCCCGCGCCCTGATTCGGCTAATCCACCTCGTTTGCCAGCAGCGTCCGCTGCCCTTGGGTTTTCGCTCGAAACCAATCAAATGCCACGAGGTAGGCCTGGAAAGGGGGAGGAGCACGAGGACGAGGTGTGGCCGCATCAAGCAGCACGTCAGAAGGCGGTGACGGTAAAGGCAACGACCAACCAGGGCTCGGTGGGCATGGCTTACGAGGGCGTGTCAAGGGCGCATCCAGCAAGTGCTGGAAGGTTCGCTGAAAAAGCTATACACAAAGAATTAAGTTAAGCACCCCCCCCGTTTTTTTACAACCTCGCACATTACAAGTTTGTTGTCGTCAAAACAGTGTAATATACCCATGATATTGCTATATTTTCTGGAGAAGTGATATTATGGTCACATAAAAACATAACAATCATGCCGTTTTCATTATTTTATTCTGAATAATTTAAGGTGAAATTTTTTGGGAATTTTAGGCATATTTTCACCTCAATTTAAGTATGGAGCTATAGGTCCATCACGGACAGTGTGGATGACGTTTATGTTTTCTAACGTACAGTCATTGTTCTGAGAAGACCTCTAGCGATCTTTGCGTCAATAACGTGTGTAGGACCCACGTGATCGGATCACTACTCAACCCAACTCAACCCTACGAGTGCACTCATCTGCATTTCATCAATGGATAATTGCTAATGTCATACCAATCATTATTTGATCTCACATACCTTAGAATATATGCCAATGTATACATATACACAAAGAATATATATTAGGGGGTGCTTACCTTAATTCGTTGTGTAGGGGTGCTTAACTTAATTCTTTGTGTATATATAAGCGCACGCTCAAAGCCCTCAAAAGGACTGGTCAGAAGGAATATATGCGAACTTATGAGGACTGGCACGATTCGCGCATGTAAGAGAAGGACTCGCATGTTTGGGCTTGCGCATGATAAAGGACTCGTTGGGATCACGCTCTGTGAGAGGACTTCTGCGGGAGAGGCGCTCTGCATTGAACTGTATTGGGAGCGCATATAGCGCCGGTTCATTTATTACGTACACGGCTGAGCCGCGAAGTAACCGCCCAGCCAGCTTACCTTTCGCCCCGCATTTAACCCCGTAATTGTCCGATCCGCGTCAACGACCCGCGGGGACTTTCTGCCGCCCTGACCATCTCCTTCGCGGTACGAGTCGGGGACCGGAGTGAACTGCCTGGATGCCATCATCCCTGGACCATCAACCTGACCATCTACAATCCCCGTGTGAGTGTCTGAGCCCGGGGCCTGTGTGAAATGGGCCTGTGTCATGGGATAGGTTAAGACTGTATTAAGCTGCACTGTGTGTTCTTCTTCTCCTTCCTGTACAAATTGTGAATAAACCAATCTGTTCTTTCTGTCTTTCCTAATTCGACCGTATCAGTGTTTTCCTCCATTGGGTAAGCGTGGCACGATTCGGAACCGCTCAGATCGGGTTTAGTCCTTGTTAACAGCTCGGATCACGGTTCACTATCGCTCGGCGTTTCCACCTACAACCTTCATTCGGGCGGGGTTTATTTCCTTGCTTCCTGGGAGGCATTGGTAATTAGGTATTAGTGATTAGTCCTATGACCCTACCCAATGCTGACCGGAAGTGACGTCATAGCCCTGGATCCCGTCGGCTAGTCAAAGACAAGGGGACTAACCCCCCCCCCCCCTTGGTAAGGGGAAAGGTCGACCAGGAGATCCGCAACAATTGGTGTAGGGGAGTGGGATTGGACCCGAAGTGCACCTAACGCACTCAAAATTACGAGCGGCCAAAATTTTATTAACATCCAAATTAAGATCGTGCCATGGATAGCCAAGACGGTCGGATGCCGGTGGGGGTAAATTAGATAGATGAGGGAGAAGAAGTAATAACCCAGGACCCCCGGGAAGAATTGGGAGAAATAGAGGAGGAAGCAGTGGAGGTAGCAGGAGCAGAAGATGGCGGCACCTCGCACATGGCGGCGAGGGCCGAGCCCGCAGTGCCAGCGGGTTCGGACCTGCACTTACTCCTAACTCAATTTATGACATGCATGGAAGAAGAGAGGGACAAAACAAGAAGGGAAATGAAAGAAATGATGGGCGAACTGAAGAATGGCATAAAGAAACTTGATGAAAGAGTGGACGCCCGAAGTGATAAATTCACCCGGGAAATAAAAGGGTTTGAAAACGAAATAGGTGGCCAAATAAAAAAGATGGGGGAAGACATTGGGTGCGAGTTGAGCGAAGAGGGCACATTGGTACGCGACGAAGTAACGCGATTTGAGGAACCCGGGAAAGCGAGTTTGATTTTGAGCAGAGCACAGCCAAGTGGACCGGGGTAGAAATCGTGACTCGGGGTGTGGAAAAGCCGACGGCCGCTGAATTGGAAAGTTTTATTTTATGTGCGCCAGCGGTCGTCGAGCTTAATAAAGAAAAAGAAATTATAGTGGAAATTGGGGCTGAAGAGACGGCAGGCATAGAGATTGAATCGAAGAAAAAAATGGAATATGTGCAAAGTCTGTGTTCGCATCGTGATGTTGTGCTGCCTAACCCCAATGAGAATTTGCAGGCGCTGCTGTGGAAAATAATCCCAAATGTGAGTAGGGTTATGTATGGCACGAAAAGGTTTGGCGCGAAAATATTTTTCGCACGCTTAGGATCGCGACGTCACCCGGGCGCTTGTGGAAGGTCCGTGGTGCGCTGTGTGAAAGTGAATGGCGCGCGTGTGCGACCGGCGCCAGAATGCGGGTGTGTTACCGAGAGTGAAGAAGAATGCACGGCGGAGTGTATGTGGGAAGAGTGTGGAACAGAGCGTGACACGGAGTGTGAAATGGATGAAGAGAGTGTGCGAGGATGCACACCGCAGCGTGTCGTAGGGCGTGTGCGGGGATGCACTCCAGAGTGCGTGATTGGGTGTACAGCAGGAAATTGCACACCCGTGGGTAGGTGTGCGCTGAGTGGGTGTGTGCAGGAATGCACACCTGTGGGTGTTACAGAGGATGTAACAAGAGAGAGTGCACGAGAGGAGAGCGTGGAAGAGAAGGGTGGAACAGAGTGTGCGAGTAGAATGAGTGCTCCAGGGTGTGCGCGAGGATGTGTATCTTCTGGCGAGGGTGTGCACGGGTGTGCGCAAGGATCTTCATTTATTGTTTTTAACAGCATTAGCGACTGTTTAAAAAGCAAATCATATGTGTTTGTGGTTTCTAATATTTTTTCTTCCTGTGGAAGCTGTTGCTCACATGGAAACGCCATTATAACGACAATGTGGCGGACACAATGTCAGTGGGCAATAATTCCGCGCACCAGTGGGTGGCATGAGCGTCCGGGCGTGGAAGCGCGGCTCGGGCCACGCCCGGAGCAAAGGCGTCACGAGGCGCAGGGTGGAACTGAGAGACATGCCCCGCCTTTTGGCCGACCGGCCACGCCCGGGGGCAAGGCGTGGCCTTGGGACATATATGCGGGCTCGACCCAGTGCTTACGTGCGAGCTGTTAATAAAGTGTTACAGTTTGTACAACGTGTTGTGGCCTACCTTCTTGGCAAACGAGTTGTGTATGCACAGCACCACACTGGTGACCCTGACTGGTTCAGCTGTAGCTGACCCCTGAACGCGCCATGGCTACCAACGCTGTCGCCGTTAAACTCCCGGAGTTCTGGGAAGCACAAGCCGATGTTTGGTTTGCGCAGGCCGAAGCTCAATTCCAGCTCCGGGGCATCAGGACGGACGACACCATCTACTACCACGTGGTCGCCGCCCTCGGGCCCGGCACTGCCGCCCGTGTCGTGTCCATCCTTCGGCGCCCACCGGGCGCCCACAAGTACGCGGCGCTCAAACGTCTTCTCGCCACGTTCGGGCTCACGGAGGCCGAACGCACCGACCGCCTCCTGGACCTTCCCGCCCTCGGCGACACACGACCGTCCGTTCGGATGGATTTTATGTTGTCCCTTCTTGGAGACCAGCGCCCGGATTTCCTTTTCCGCGCGCTTTTCCTCCGCCAGCTACCTGTGCAGGTGCGGCTCACGCTGGCCGGTTTGCACATAACGGAACCCCGTGCCCTGGCCGGAGAGGCGGACAAATTTTTCGCGGCCTGCGACACGCGGTCGACGTACGGTGCTGCCGTAGTGGATCCCGGTGCGGAGGCTACAGCGCCCCCTGATTCCCTCGTGGCCGCTGCTACGCCCCGCCCACCACCGCCGGCACGGCCGACGCGGCAGCCACCACCGCAAACCTGGTGCTACTATCATGCCAGGTTCGGCCGCAAGGCTAGAGCGTGCCGCCCGCCGTGTTCTTTCGACGGGTTGGGAAACGACCGGGCCGGTGCTCACTTGCGGCCATGAGCGTCGGCCATTCCGGCAGCCTCCTGTTCATCACAGACACCTCGTCTGGTCGCCGTTTTCTGTGCAACACTGGAGCGCAGGTAAGCGTCCTCCCTGCCTCCGTGTCCGACAAGCAAGCCGCGGGCCGGGGCCCCGCCTTGCTCTCTGCCAACGGAACTCCCATCCGCACATTCGGGAAGCGTTGCCTCTCGCTGCGTTTCGGAGGGCAGCGCTTCAAATGGTCTTTCGTCGCTGCCAGCGTGCCAATGGCCCTGCTCGGTGCGGACTTCCTTTGTGCGCATGGGCTGTTGGTGGACGTTAAGCGTCGACACCTCGTCCAGGCCGAAACCTTCTGCTCGCTCGCTCACCGAGCGGCTCGCCAGGCGGCTTGCTGAGCGGTTCCGTCCCGGCGAAGTTAGTCTGTACGCTTCCGGCAGCGGACGAGTTTACCCGCCTCCTCGCCAGTTTCCCTGCACTCACGCGGCCCACCTTTTCAGTGGTGGCCGTCAAACAGGGGGTGGAACACCATATTCCCACCATCGGACCAGCGGTCTACGCCCGGGCACGCCACCTCGACCCCATGAAGCTCGCCGTGGCGAAAGCGGAGTTCGCCATGCTGGAGCGGCTGGGCATCGTACGGCGCTCCAACACCGCATGGGCCTCTCCTCTGCACATTGTGCCCAAGCCCGGCGGCGGATGGCGGCCGTGCGGTGACTACCGCCGGCTCAACGACACCACCACCCCCGACCGCTACCCGGTCCCGCATATTCAGGACTTTTCCGCCCGGTTGGCGAAAACGACCATTTTCTCCAAGGTGGACCTCATCCGGGGCTACCACCAGGTCCCCGTACAACCGGACGATGTACCGAAGACGGCCATCATCACACCTTTTGGCCTCTTCGAGTTCTTGCGGATGCCTTTTGGGTTGAAAAATGCGGCCCAGGCGTTCCAGCGGCTCATGGACAGCGTCTTGCGTGACTTGTCCTTCATCTACGTCTACCTGGACGACATCCTAGTCGCGAGCGCGTCCTGAGAGGAGCACCTGCTCCATCTCCGCACGCTCTTCGAACGCCTGGGCCAGCATGGCCTGATAATTAACCCCGCGAAGTGCCGTTTCGGCGTCATTGCCATCGACTTATTGGGGCACCGCATCACCAGGCACGGGGCCATCCCTTTACCGGCCAAGGTGGAGGCGGTCAGGAGTTTTCCACGCCCCCACACGATCAAGGGGCTCCAGGAATTCCTGGGCATGGTGAATTTTTATCACCGCTTTGTGCCCCGCATCGCCCAGCTCCTGCGCCCCCTGCACGAGGCCCTCCGGGGGAAGCCGGGCAAAGGTGACATCGCCTGGACGGAGCAGATGGCCGCAGCGTTTGCGGGCGCAAAGCTGGCCTTGGCCAACGCCACCATGCTGGCGCACCCGGCGCCCGATGCACCAATCGCCCTCACCAGCGACGCGTCGGACTATGTGGTGGGTGCGGTGCACGAGCAGTGGGTGAGTGGTGCTTGGCAGCCGCTGGCGTTTTTTAGCCGGCAGCTCCGCCCGCACGAACGCCGCTACAGCACCTTTGACCGCGAGTTGCGATCGTAGGGGATAGTTTTTCACGGCCGGAAATATCCAAAGTTGAGACGGAATTCACCGAATCTTCTCCTTTACCAAGTCTTACCAGATACGGTACCTACTATACCTACCTGCTACCAACTACCTAACCTACTGATGCCAAAGTGATGGGTAAAATAGTGGCAAGAGGCTTTGGCTTCGCCGGCTTTGCCATAGGGTCATATTATGGTAAATTTTGTCAGATTTCACTCCAGATTTGGAAATTATTTAGTTTACAGCATCCAATCCTCATATCCGAATCCAGATGTTGATGATATGCTTCAATTATGTAATGATAATCGATCGTGTTTCCTGTTATGTTTGCAATTCACATGTTTATAATTGATATAAAATGTTGTATCCAGTAATCACACGAAACGTACTGCTTGTGAACGTCAACGGTTTAATCACCAATCACCCAGCCTTCGGTCTCAGGCCTCATGCCAAACCGCGTGCCTCACTCAGCTCCTCCCACACTCCAAACATATCAATTATAAACATGTGAATTGCAAACATAACATTTCCAAGGCAAGATTTGTTGGAGTAGGCCTAAACAAAATGGCGGCTTAAGAACCCAGCGAGGTGCAGTGGGCTGACCAAGATGGCGGGCCGCCATATTGTTGAGCCACAACATCAGGTTTCCACACTGAATTGAAAATATATAGAACGCTCATATTCCGTGAAAAGTGCAGCCGCCGTGTCGCCATCTCGGTTAGCACGACTCGACCGACTCGCTTCGCGGATCTCGTTTGTTTTGAACGTGTCCCAGACCAAACACAAATCATTGTGAAATAATTTGGACAGACTCTTTGCAGGTTTCATGAAAATGTCCCGAGTTCTTCACGCTCCCAAATTAACAATAATTGTTCTCGAATTTTTTTTTTTGTGAAAAGGAAAGGATAAAGGAAAGTGTTGTAGTAACTGTGATAGGTTTCCTATTGAAAAACGATCGCACAAAAGGTGAAAAAACGCAATCGCTTTTCGCTCTGAATGACGTGCAAACGCATGACGGAAATCACCATCGCCCAGCATCGAGTGCCAACCAAGATGGCGCTCGGTAGCTACATCTCCATCTGTGTGGTGTGAATGGCAATGGTCATTCGATATATTTTCAGTTCAGTGGGTTTCCAGATTCGCGACAGGTTCGTCTGGATTCAATTTAAAAATCATAATTTTATTGACGAATTTTTGAAACCTTCTTCCTACCTTAGAACATCTGCTGGGAACAAAAAACGTTCCACAGGAGGTTTGGCGCACACTCCTGTTTTATAATATACGAGCAGAAGTACCTGGCGTTGGCGGGTGGGGGAGGGGAGAGTAAGGGAAGGTTGAGGAGGGAGGGTAGGGTGAGGTGTAGGAGGGAGGGCAGGGGGAGGTGTAGGAGGGAGGGCAGGGGGAGGTGTAGGAGGGAGGGCAGGGGGAGGTGTAGGAGGGAGGGCAGGGGGAGGTGTAGGAGGGAGGGCAGGGGGAGGTGTAGGAGGGAGGGCAGGGGGAGGTGTAGGAGGGAGGGCAGGGAGAGGTGGAGGAGGGAGAGCAGGGGGAGGAGGGAGAGCAGGGGGAGGTGGAGGAGGGAGGGCAGGGGGAGGTGGAGGAGGGAGGACAGGGGGAGGTGGAGGAGGGAGGGCAGGGGGAGGTTGAGGAGGGAGAGCAGGGGGAGGTAGAGGAGGGAGAGCAGGGGGAGGTGAAGGAGGGAGAGCAGGGGGAGGTGGAGGAGGGAGAGCAGGGGGAGGTGGAGGAGGGAGAGCAGGGGGAGGTGGTGGAGGGAGGGCAGGGGGAGGTGGAGGAGGGAGAGCAGGGGAATGTGGAGGAGGGAGAGCAGGGGGAGGTGGAGGGCAGGGTGCGATGATGAACCAAACCTTGATGAACCCATGATCATCATGAACCAACATGATGCATGTCGCATGATGAACCCATGATGTATGAATGTTTGTTCACGGGTTTCGAATAAATCTTGACAATGTGGGTTTACTGGTCGTGCTTTGTCTTTTCAGGTTTTGCAGGAAATATAAAACGACATAATGCATTTTTGAAAACAGGAATGTGGAAGATTTGTATGTCGGACATAACTATGACAGTACTATTAATAGTGTAGTGATAACCGCCATACTTGGTCAGGTGGAGGACGGTGTATATGGTTAGTTCATGAAAGACATTTGCATCCCATTATAAACCCAAATGCTTTGATAGTTTGTCTTACTCAGCCAAACCACGTGATTAATCCAACTTGTATTTCCGCCTCTCAGGAAGCCGCCATGAATCCCATGATATATGCATGTTGTCTCATGCGAGCACCGTTATGTGATTGCCATGTGATGTGTTGTGCATTCCATTTTATTGAACTCCGCCTCTCCCAAGTTCACCTCCAGGTGCTGAATGACGTCATCGCTGGGGCTTCATAGCCCAGCAATGACTCGCACCGAAAGGGCGTTGGGCGGGGGGGGGGGGGGGGGGGGGGTCGTAGCACCTTGACCAGGTCTCACACAAAAGTAAAGCTTCAGCTATGCAGTGTTTTTATTTAACATTCCTGGGACTCACTGACTTTATGAATCTATTGGTGTAAAGCTAACATACAGGAAATGCATTTTAAAATACCTTTCTTGAAATTACGTAACGAGTGGGAAAAGTCAGATGAGGGGTGGAGCCTCGACTTCATTTCTACGATATGACGTCATGAACCATTGTCAGTCCCGCAGCGTGGTTTCCGGGAAACCCGCATGACTCACCGGCCGCAGTTTGCTTTTGCTGGTGTGCTGCGGACTGAATTTTCCAGATGATGGAGGAATCGCATCTGCAACGGTCTGTCGATTCCGGTCGGGGCCGAAGTCGGGGCCGGGGTGTGATCCGGGTACGTGAGCCGAGGGGTCCACCTCCAAGCAGACCAGGTGAGCTGCGTTTACACCTGCTGTCCATCCACTGTGTGTTTCCACTCGCGCGAAGCCCGACGGATAAATCGACATTGGAAATCGCAGTTTTCTTTGTGCGTTATCCTCACCATGCTGTTAATGGCAAAAGGTTACAAGGAATGAACTGCCAGTTCATAACTTCGATGCAATATGAAGATAAGGTTCTTCGTGGAGCCAGTGGTTGTCATGTGTGATTATTGTAACGTCTGGGTTTGTGTCAGACAAAACTTTGAAAAAATTAAAATATTGTACGAACAAACAACAGGCATTTTAAGGCCATTTTCCCTGCCAGAGCGGGGGTTAGCCTTGCGGTCCCCATGACAATCTTCTCCATTTTGCCCTATTTTCTGCATCTCTCCTTGTTAACCCCCTTGCCCGCATTTCTTCTTCCACCACCTTTAGCCAAGTCTTTCTCGGTCTTCCCTGTCCTCTACTTCCTTCTACATTCATTTCCATCACTCTTCTCAACCAGTCACTTTCAGCCTTCCTCAACACATGACCAAACCATCTCAACCTGTTCCTCTTCACAGCATCAATCACAGGCTCTATTCCCATAATCTTTCGCAATTCATCATTTGTCTTCCTCTCTCTCAACGATACTCCGCACATCCGTCGAACCATTCGAATTTTTTATTTTTTTTTGTATACTGAATCGAGGCTCGTGAAAGAGCTAACATTTACTTCACAGACAAATCAACCAGACAAACAAGATATATAAAAAGTGGGAGCGGAAGACAAGATGGGGAGAGAAGGGGAAGCACACAAACACAACATTTGAGAGCAGGAAGATGTGTGGGAGGGATAGGGCTTGGGGGGAAGAGGCGTGGGAAGGAGGGTTGGGGGGGGGGTGGGAGAAGTACACACACAAGGCCACCAAGGACTTCCAGGAAGAAGTTGGTATTTCAAAATAGTGGAATTGGGGTGAAATTAGCAGGGGTAGAAAATATCAAGGTTTTGGATGGGGGAAGATAAGAGATGGTGGTGAACAGCTGTTTTAAAGACCTGGAGGGAGTGGGATTGAAGAGAGTGAGGGAGTTTGTTCCAGAGGCGGGAGAAAAGAGGAGTGAAGGTGAGCAGAGAGTCTTGATTTTGACAGTTTAACCATAAGAGGGTTGCAGGCAGATCTTGTGCGACCTTTAGGAATATTTGCAGGTCAGAGCCCAGAGAGAGCTGGGGGGGGGGGGGGGCAAGGCCAGAGAGGAGTCGGTAGAAGACGGAAAGACCACCAACCTGCCTGCAGTGAGTGAGTGAGAGGCCCTTGGAGTTAGCTTCATCGCGGGAGATTCTAATGATTCTGAATGCTTTGGTTTCAACAGCGTGAAGATGAGCTAGGTGTGAGGCAGGAGCACCAGCCCAGAGGGGAGAGCAGTATTCCATTGAGCTGCGGATGAAAGCCTTGTATGTGGTGAGGAGCTCAGGTGTGCCAAAGAAGGACTTCGCACGACGGAGGATGCCCAGTCGGCGACTGGCTTTGGAGGCCAGATTTGAAATGTGGTTTTCCCAGGAAAGATCATGGCAGATAGTGAGACCCAAAAGCTTGAGTGACAGAACTTCTTGGAGAGGATTATTCAGAAAGTGGATGGGAGGGTTGTCCAGTCGGTCTTTTCGGAGAGACATCGTAAAAGTGTGAGATTTGTCAGGATTGAAAGACATGTTCCACTTGTTTGCCCAGTCTGTGATTTTGTCCAGGTCTGCAGAGAGAGGAGGCTGCAGACTGCCGATCTGAGGGATGAAGAATGGAGCGACAGAGAGTAGAGTCATCAGCAAAGAGATACAGAGGATTTTCAAGAGAGTCAGAGAGATCATTGATGAAGACCAGAAAAAGCACAGGGCCCAGAACACTGCCTTGGGGAACTCCAGCCTGAACAGGAAGAGGAGATGAGAGAAACCCATTCAGGGCCACACGTGGACTACGACGAGAGGGGAACTCCGCCAGCCATGCGTGGAGATTTCCATGGATACCAAAAGAGGAGAGTTTGGTGAGCAGAGCAGGGTGCTAGACCGTATCGAAGGCACGTGATATGTCAAGGGAGACAGCTCTAATTTCCTGTTTGGCAATGAGGACCTCCATCCATTGCTGAGAATGCAGAAGCAGCATGTCCAGAGTAGAGTGACCAGGTCTGAAACCAAATTGATGATCAGAGATCAAGCCATTGGAGAAGAGGAAAGATTTCATTTCTGAAGCAATGATGGATTCCATGACTTTGCTGATAATTGGGAGAAGGCTGATTGGTCTGTAGTTGCTGGGATCTGTTTTTGCTCCTTTTTTGTGCAAAGCGGTGATGTTGGCAGATTTCCAAGCAGATGGCAGATGACCTTGAGCAAAAGAGAGGGTGAAGAGAACAGATAGAGGGAGTGAAGGAGCGGAAGAACAGGATTTTAGGACCCGTGGGCTGATGCCGTCAGGTCCAGTTGCAGAATCAGAGTCGAGGGTTGACAGAAACTTTTCCACCTTGTCAGGAGGAAAGGACACAGAGTCCAGGAGCAGCTGGGTACGACTGGGTACGGTGGGTACAGAGAGGGATGGGTTTGGGACACAAGATTTAGAGGCAAACACAGAGTTGAGGCATTCAGCTTTTTCACGTGCGGAGTCAGCCGTGTGGCCGTTTGAGGTGAGGGAGGGGATGGAGGGGGAACAAACACCAGAAACAGATTTGACCAGACGCCACCAGGATTTGGAAGAGGGAGACAGATAAGAGAGTTCGGTCCTGAGAACGGAGAGATATTGTTTCCTGGCTCTCCTGAGGGTGGACACACACTTGTTTCGGGCTTTGTGAAAGGAAATGGGATTTCGTTCCGTTGGATTTGCTTTCCAGGAGACAAAAGCCTTTCCACCCTAGCCTTCGTTGCTGCTCTACGTTCATTACCCATGTCTCGCTCCCATAAATCATAACACTTCTCACACATGCAGCTTACACCTTTCCCTTCAGCTTCAACGACACTCCCCTCCTCATCAGCATGCCACTCAGTTCCCGAAACTTCTTCCATGCACATCTCACTCTAGCAACCGTTGCCGAGTCTGATCCACCTTCTCCATTCAGCATGTCTCCGAGGTAGCAAAATGTTTTCACACCTTCCAGCTTCACGCCGTCTCCAAGATCCAACTCAACATTTCCTCCATCTGCAGCTCCCTCTGTGCACACCTTACATTTGAATGTAGCTGCCACACTGGTTAATGACCCTCTCAGACCACTACATTTTTGATGAACCCACTCAGCGCACATTGTACATTGAATGGAGTTCACTCCGACACCCTTCCTGCACACAGCACATGACCATTTCCCAGTTCTTTCCACCTCACCACATGCTTTACCACTTGCCATCACCTTCGTCTTTCCGATATTCACCTTCAGACCTTTCGTCTCCATACATTCCTTCTACTTGTTCATCTTTTCCTTCAGTCCATCCATACTTTCCGCAATCAACACCAGATCATCTGCATATTTGTTCATACAGATCATTGTACGAACGATATGTAATAATCCTAGAAATGCATTTATTATATACATATAAACAGGCGTGTTGAGAGCCAGCACGGGCCCCGAGGCAAACAACCTCGGGGCCCCCACCCCCACCCTCTCTCTCTATTAGAACTTTTTAGGGAACTTATTTATTAATTTTTTTGCATACAAAATCGAGGCCCGTGTAAGAGCTAACATCAATCACAAAAAACAACAACGAACGGACACACAAAACATACAAAAAAGGGAGCGGGAGACAAGATGGGGAGAGAGAGGGAAGCACACAAGTCAACAGCAGAGAACAGGGACAACGGAAGATCCATGGGAGGGAGAGGGCTTGGGGCGAGAAGGCATGGGAAGGCCGGGGGGGGGGGGGTGTGGGAGGTGAAGTATAAAACACATGGACACTGCTGGAACTTCCAGGCAAGAAAGAACTTGGTATTTCAAAAAAAAGTGGATCTGGGGTGAATTAACGGTGGTAGAAGAGATCAAGGTTTTGGATGGGGGTAGATAAGAGATGGTGGTGAACAGCTGAATCTGATGTTTTAAAGACCTGGAGGGAGGAGTGGGATTGAAGAGAGTGAGGGAGTTTGTTCCAGAGGCAGGAGTAAAGAGGAATGAAGGAATGAAGGAGTGAAGGTGAGCAGAGTGTCTTGATTTTGGCAATTTCACCAGAAGAGGGTTGCTGAAAGATGTTGTGCGACCTGTAGGAATATTTGGAGGACAGAGCACAGAGAGAGCTGGGGGAGCAAGGCCGGAGAGGAGTCGGTAGAAGACAGAAAGACCACCAACCTGCCTGCGGTGAGTGAGTGAAAGGCCCTCGGAGTTAGCTTCATTGCGGGAGATTCCAATGATTCTGAAAGCTTTGGTTTCAACAGCGTGAAGCCGAGCTAGGTGTGAGGCAGGAGCACCGGCCCAGAGGGGAGAACAGTATTCCATTGAGCTGTGGATGAAAGCCTTGTATGTGGTGAGGAGCTCAGGTGTGCCAAGGAAGGACTTCACACGACGGAGGATTCCCAGTCGGCGACTGGCTTTGGAGGCCAGCTTGAAATGTGGTTTTCCCAGGAAAGATCATGACAGATAGTGAGACCGAAAAGATTGAGTGACAGAATTTCTTGGAGAGGATTGTTCAGAAAGTAGATGGGAGGGTTGTCCAGTCGGTCTTTCATGAAGATTCTAATTTAGAGTAGCAACAAGCTCATAAATAAAGCAAAATCACAGCAGCAGCCTTTTTAGCTCACAGTAAAAGTGTTGAAAAGTAAATAAATAAAGTATTAACAAATCTATTATTCAAGTTCAAGTTGAAGTTGGTGCACCTGGTACTTGTTGCAGAGTACGGACCATACAGCACAGTCCAAAGCGTCATGGAATGCTTCAGACAAACGGCCTGAAACAGTGTATGATAAAATGCACACAAGGACATAATTATTATTTATCCGTGTCATTTACTTGAATATTTTCCCGAAAAAATTATAAAATCTTTTGATATCCACACCTGTATTTCTTTCGTTTTCAGTGGAACAAAACCAAGAAAGCTGAAAAAATTACTAAACCTCAGCTTATTCCACACAGAAATCCAAAAATGGCCCGGACAATATTATTGGCAACTTCTTGAAGTTGTTAGAAATAATTAGATTTCATGCAGGTGATTCTGCTTTACTTTGGATTTGAACTCACCTGTGGTGAGTTGCAGGTGCCTGCGATATAAAAATCACTCATTCAATCAGTTTGTGTAGAGAAAAAGAGTCATTCTGCTATTTTGTGTCACCGTGTGTACCGCAATGAGCATGGAGAAAAAAAAGAAAACTTTCGCCTTAGGAGGTCAGACACAAAATTGTAGCCAAGCATTTTTAATCTCAAGGCTACAAGTCCATCTCCAGAGACCTTGATGTTCCTGTGTCCACCGTACGTAATGTTATCAGGAAGTTTAAGGCCCATGGCGCTGAAGCCAAACTCCCTGGACTTGGCCGCAAGAGAAACCTTGATCGAATATTGCAGTGAAGGATTGTTTGAATGGTGGAGAAAGCACCTCAGTCAACTACCAAACAGATTCAAGCTGACCTTCAGACACAAGGTACGACAGTTTCAACTCACACCATCCGTCACCGACTCAATGAAAGGGGGTTCTATGGTAGGAGACCCAGGAGGACCCTACTAATGAGAGAGAGACATCAGAAAGCCGAACTGAAGTTTGGCAAAACACACCTGAACTAGAACGGCACTCAGTAGAGAGCATACCTTCGCCTGGTGAACAGTTTACTTTTGTATCCCATTGACAGGCCAGATCTGGATTCGGGCCTGAACCAAAATCTAATTGGCTTGTTCTTGTCACCTAAGCAACTCGTTGACCAAGTTTCGTCATAACTCGTCCATAACCTTTTAAAATATCATCTTGTATATCGTTTTTCACCCAATCTCTCAATGGTGAAGAATCACTTAAAAATTAAATAACTTTTGTCGCCGAATCCATGTTCAGATCTTCACCACAATCGAAACAATTAGTCCTTTTCACACACACAACCTCTCCACCAAGTTGTGTCCAAATCTGTCCACAACGTTTTGAGATATTCTGCTATATATCATTTTGGCCATATCACTCAATGGTGAAGAATCACTTTAAAATTTCTACTAGCTGGATCCGGATCTTCACCAAAATTGAATAGATTCTACCTTGTCACACACACAACCTGTCCAACAAGTTTCCTCCAAATCCATCCATAAGTTTTTGAGATATCCTGCTATATGTTGGTTTTGGCCCTATTTCCCAATGGTGAAGAATCACGAATAAATTAAAAAAATTCTCATATCTGAATCCATATTCAGTTCTTCACCAAAATCGAATCTCTTTGTCCTTGTCAGACACCCAACCGGTCCACCAAGTTTCGTCCAAAACCGTCCACGCCTTTTTGAGATATCCTGCTCTGTATCGTTTTTGGCCCCATCTCCCAATGGTGAAGAATCACTTCTGACCTCCATAGTAGAAACTGCACCAATGTTTGAGAGGTTTTGGCCACCATGCACCTGTCTCTGTACCCATCATCAGCATGTAGGGCATACTCCTCCACAAGCAGGCATTGCATTATTCTACCTTCTTGGTGACAGGTGGTTCACCATAAGTAGGAGGGGCTTGTAGAAACCTGTTCCCAACATATTTCCCAAATGGTCTCGCTACGGTCTTCCCAGTTGTTGTTTTTTTTATTCCCTACAAAACTGCCTTATCTATTTACCTCTGCGACAGAAGGTGGATGGAGGTTGTTTTCACACCTGTCTTTCTGTTGGCTGTTTGTGAGCAGGACATCTTAAAAAGTTATTGCCGGATTCAGACGTAATTTGGTGAACAAGTTGGGTGTGTGACAAAGACAAATTAATTAGGTTTTGGTGAAGATCCTGATCTGGATCATGCAAGTGATTCTTCACCATTGAGAGATAGGGCCAAAAACGATATGTAGCATGATATCTCAAAAGGTTGGAGGGCCAAACGAGGTGGATAAGTTGGTTTAGCGACAAGAATATCCCAATTTGATTTTTGTTCAGGTCCGGATGCAGATCTTGCCTATTCGTGGGATACAACACGTAAAAGTGTTAACCCTGGCGGAGGTGTGCGCTCGTCTGAGTGCCATTCTAGTTTCTTCTGTTATCCAAAATCCTTTTTATTTACTCAACGTTGTAATTCCGTTTGGGTTTGACCTTGTCTATTTCTTCGAGTCTTTAACCCCCATTTCTGATCCCTTAAAAAAGTATTTGACTCCTATCCACCATTTTTTATCCACAGCCCTCATTTCCCACAGTGGTTAACATTTTTTCGTTAATAAAGTTCATCGTCCAAGCAATGAGAAATGATTTAGTAATGTTTTGAACAGTTGATGCCACATACTACCTTAAACAAAACTGCTTTGTTGTATTCTAAAATAATAATAACAGAAGCAATAATTGCATCAAGTAATGAAAAATTCAATCCCACACTGAGGATCATTCTCTTTATAATGAAGGACGTTTTGTTTGCATGGTAATATCACCTTGGTTCGTCAATTTGCATGATTTAGGCTGCAATTATAAGGATGTACAAGGATATATAATTGGGCCTTTGAGATGCACTGGCATGACCTCGAGCAATTAAATCACTCTCTTAAAGAAGAATATTTTCCACTAGGTAAGATTGAAGGAGCTGGGGCTCCCACGTCGATCGGAAGAATGGACGCGACAAAAAGCTGGAATTCATCTGAGTTGCTTTATTGAAATCAAACACTCAGGCACTCTGAAAACCCGTTTATCGGTCAGCAATATATATCTATTAACCCAGGGGGTTTGCCCAGGCCCGGCGCCAGGGGGCGTGGCCCAGCGTCCTGGCTGCGGCCTGGCAAGTTGAGGGCGAGCCTGCCCGGGCATGCCCGGGCATGCCCGGGCGTCCCGACCGAGGCCTGGCAAGTTGAGCGCGGGCCTGCCCGGGCGTCCTGGACGAGCCCGGCATGGTGATCGCTCCGCGTCCTTGATAGGTGCAAGGCGATTGTGAACACCCAGCGGCAGCCGCTACACACGTCCCCCCAGAATCGACTTGCACCGGCAGGGTCAATTTGAGGGGGGTCCTGATGACCCGGCCGAAGCGACCCCTGGCGGGTCGTGGGAGGGGGTCCGGTGAGGTGGTGGGCGGTCGAGTGGGGGGCACTGTGGACGGGGGGCGGCCTCGCCGCGGCGGAAGGGCCACCCGTGGTGGGTGGTCGACGTCCACGTGCGCCGGCTTGAGGCGGTCCACTGCAATCCGGTCCGACCTGCCGCCGATGTCGATGACGAACGACTTGTCGTCCCGTCGCAGCACCCGGAAGGGCCCGTCGTACGGCGGCTGGAGTGGCCACCGATGTGCGTCGTGACGCACAAAAACATACTCCGCTGTGCGGAGTGCTGGGGGGATGTAGGACTGGGGGTCACCGTGGTGGGATGTTGGCACGGGGGCAAACCGTCGGGCGGCCTCCTGGAGGTCTGAGCGCTGGTGAGCTGCGGACCAGGGACTGGTAGCGTCGGGCACGAATTCGCCCGGGACGCGTAGCACCTGTCCTTGATAGGTGCAAGGCGATTGTGAACACCCAGCGGCAGCCGCTACAAGATTAGATATTGGGAAAACCTCCCTGAGCAAACGGTGTGATCAGGTCTCCAAGGTGAGCGGCCTCTGGTTGAAAGGGAATAGTGTGGTTAAAGGACATCAGCAAACTCGATCGGTAACCTTGGGATGTGGATTGGCTCAGATGACTAATGGTAACACGTTGGAAATGTGCGAAATAACTTCTAAGTGAAACTTGAGTCAAAAAATGAAAGCTTAGCGATGTATCGACATTATCTATATTACTAAACAGATGTGTCTGTCTGTCCCAAAAGGACTACTTCAGTTTTGGGGCTAGCCCCGCCAAACCTGTGGAATGTTTTAGGGTCTCAACGGGTGTCCTAAGGTAGGTAGCAGGTGCAGAGCCATGATTTTAGGTTGGGGAGTGGTTGGGAAGTGTGCAAAAATTAGCATTGTACTGAAAAATATAATTTTACCAAGCAGAGCGAGGATAACATCTTTTTGGGTTTTTTTTGACATCACTGCGATTGTCTGAAATCGATTTAATCAGGCAGAGGATTCATGAATACCATCTTTCCGGGATGTTTTCTTGCATACATGTATCCTACCTTCTCAATGTCTGACTCAATATCTTTGTGTACATATGAACACACCCAAGCATTGAATTGATCAAGACCAAAGCATTGAATCAGCCGCTGTTGTTGTGAAGACGTGGAGGAAGAAATGAGATTGAAGAGGATGAGGAAGTTGGCTCCACAGGCAGGATAAAAGAGGAACAAGTGAGTGAAGGAAGTTCGCGCAGTGATCATGGATTTAGGAGGTTTCACCAGATGGGTGATGGTGGACCATCTGGGCTCTGCAGAAAACTGAGGGGGTTGGGGGTATAGGGTGAGGGTGCATGGGGGACAAAGCACAGAAAGAGTAGAGGGTGCAAGGCCAGAAAGCAGGCAGTAGAAGACAAACGGACCACTGACCTGTCTACGGTGGGAAAGTGACAGTCCCATCGACTCATCTTCATTCCGAGACATTCCAATAATCTTAAAGGCCTTGGTTTCCACAGCATCAAGCTGTGAAAGATGTGAGGTGGGTGAGCCTGCCCAGAGGGGAGAGCAGTACTCCATCAAGCTGTGGATGGATAGTTCAGGTGTGCCAAGGAAGTACTTTGCATGATGAAGGATGCCCAGTTGGTGCGATTTGTCAGGATTGAAAGACATGTTGTAAGTGTTTGACCAGTTTGTGATTTTTCTTCAACGTCTGAAGAGAGGGAAGAGGCTGTGGTCCGCCTATCTGAAGGATGAGGGATGTCATAGCAGAGGGTGGAGTATCAGAAAATAGACAAAGGGATTTTTCAGAGAGTCAGACAGATCATCGATGAAGATGAGTTATAGGACTGGGCTCAGAAATAGGATCAAGAATAGGACATTGCCTTTTCATGAATACAAAGTCAAAGCTCGCGGAAGAGCTAGAACACAGAATGGATCAGGACGCAACAACAAAAGGGACAGCAAAATAGGGAGAAACACCAACAGCCTGGTTTAAGCACAAAATAGAGGGAGACTTGGACAAATACAGGATGTAGGGAGGAATGAGGGATAGTATGCATGGGGTGGAGAAGATGTCTGTGTCTTTCACTCTGTCTGAGTGTCTGTCAGTCTGTCTATGGTCGAGGAACAATTTATATTTAGCTTTTTCAATTGGATTTCATATTTTGAAACTGTCGAACAGGAATCGTTTGCAATCCCAAGAACCTGCAGTTTAGCTTAACCGTTGAGTTTTTTTTTTGCCATATCACAGCCTTTGGCTCTGAATTTGGCCAAATTGTATGTCGTCTTGTCCAACTTAAGGTAAAGCAATTGCTTCAGGCTCTTTGTCTGTCCGCCTGATAGTTAAAAAATTAAAGACGGTGCATCTCCAATGCATCAAAGGCTGTAATCTTCCGATTCAATGTTTGTTTGTTTTCTGCAGTTTTTAAAACATTTATTTTATTTTATTTTAATTATGTATTTTAACACTGGAGAACACAAATCGCCTTGTTTACACTTCCAAAAACCTCCAGTTTAGCGTTACTTTGGCAATATTGTATACCGTCTCGATCAATCAAATTTGCCACTCGCGCTCTCGATGGGTCGTAATGTCGTAATGGCGTCGATAAAATTTTCCACTCGATGGGGAAACATTGAAATCCAGACAAAATGGCAGCGATGCATCGTGTGAGCTAACTTCATCCAAATACAAAGGGAGGGCCAAACCATTCACATATCCTTTTTTCTCAAGACTCTATTGGGTAATGTTTTCCTTGCTGTCTATAGTTTATTGATGGAAGTCGACCATTACGACTTCCTTTGGCATTGAAGGGATTCTCGACTTGGCCGTTTTCTCAAAGATAGGTACTCCCGGTCGTTTTGTCAATTTGATTTTGTTTATTTTGCTGTTTCTGTGTTTACTGTGTGCTACTAATTCGGTTTTGTTTTAAAATTCGTGAAAAATTGTGAGTACTAGTCGGACTTTTCATATCGGGTGTTTTGAGGCCTACCAGGCTCCCCCGTTAGTCGTTGTGTGTCCACGATAGTCCTTTCTCTGTCCTATCTTCAGTCTTTTTATTTTCACCCCCTACTTCCTCCCTCAATTGCCTCCCGACTTTATACCCTATTTTTAATGTCCTAAATATAAAAAACAAAAATAAAATAAATAATTGCCTCCTCACTACATCCCCCTCAAGCACGTATTGTCCAGCCCCTCTTATCATTCTCCATCATGCCGTTTTCACCTTTCCTTCCCCGCTCCCCAGCCCTCTCTCTTCCACAGATATCCTGATGTCCCTGTTCCCTACTGTTGTGCTTCTCCCTCTATCTCCCGCCCTTTGTCTGCCGCTCCTTTTATTATATGTTCCATGAGTTAGCTCCTATATGAGCCTCGACTAAGTATAAAAATGCTTCTTTAAAAAAAATATTTTGTTTGTTTATTCCATTCTGGATTTTTTCTCACAGTCAAACCCTGCAATTCCATTCAAAATTTGCTTGTGTTGCTTCAACAGATGGCACTCCAGAACAAGATGGAAACGGAAGTTTGACTGGTGGAATGCAACATCCTGCTGATGTCCATGGTATTTCTTCAGCAGATGCACAACTTCGTATCACAGACGGCCGTGGGAGAGGCAGACATTTTCGGCAATGGGGATATCAACCGAACCGTGATCTGTCCAGATCTTTTTCCCAGTCTGTTGAACATCTTGAACAAGGTAATTCCAATGGCTGGCAAAGATGCAATGTTATTCAAATATAGATTATTTACATTAATGGCGCTTGAGGCAACCATTAAAGTTTCATTGGATAAAAATTATCATCTACTTTAACGTTCACAATTGTTTCCACGCTCTTGTGGGGTGGACCATGGGAAGCTTGGCCGAATTTTTTCCTAAATCGGCTGGCCAACCCTTCCGTTTGGTTGAGGTTTGGGCTGGAATTTGGCAATGGTAATGGCGACACCTCACCTTATCTTCGTAAAGGACATTGTGGGATCTTTAACGTCCAACAGCTAATGCCAGAAGATGGGATGCCCTTTTAACGTCCATCCGAGGGACGGCACACACATTGATGAATCGCTCTGCCTCTGAAACACCGGGATGACAGCTTATAGCTGCATCAAGATTCCACCCTAGACTAGACAGCTCAGAGGTGAGTGTGCGTACTTCCCTGCCATCCTGCCAGGATAGGATGAAGATTATAAACCCTTATTATTTCATTCGTTCTTTTGCTGGTTGGCATACATCATAACTTTCTTAATCAACTATTGTTTTGACTCTTTGGAAAATCCTGTTTATCTCTCTGCTGATGACTTCACCCTCTGCAATGACATCCTTCATCATTCACATCGGCTGACAGTGGCCTATTATTCCCTCTCTGCAGATCTTCATAGAATCACGAGCTGGTCAAACACTTGAAATATGTGTTTCAATCTTGACAAATCTTACACTCTTTCTCCTCTCTCCCTCCTCCCTCTCCACCCCCTCCACACTTTCCACGCCCTCCTCTCCACCCCGTCCACAATCTCCACCACTGACCCTCCCTCCCTCACCTCCCGCTTCTCTTTCTCCTCCCTCTCTCTCTTTTCACTTTGAAAGGACCATCTGGCAAATCCTCCCATCTACTTTCTTAATCAACATCTTGAAGTTCATTCATTCAAACTTTTGGGCCTCACTCCCTACCATGATCTTTCCTGGGAGAGCCACATTTCCAAGCTGGCCTCCAAAGCCAGTCGCTGACTGGGCATCCTCCATCGTGTGAAGTCTTTTCTTGGCTCAACTGAGCTACTCACCACTTACAAAGCATTCATCCACAGCTCAATGGAGTACTGCTCTCCTTTCTGGGCTGGTGCTCCTGCCTCACACCTAGCTCGGCTTCATGCTGTAGAAACCAAGGCTTTTAGAATCATTGGTATCTCCTGCGATGAGGCTGATTCTGAGGGCCTTTCACTCTCTCACCGCAGCAATGTTGGTGATCTTTCCATCTTCTAAAGATTCCTCTCCGGCCTAGCACCACCTGCTTTGTCTATGCTCTGTCCCCCAAATATTCCTGCTGGACACAAGATCTGCCAGCAACTCTCTTCTGGTGAAACTGCCAAAATCAAGACTCTGTGCTCACCTTCACGCTTTCATCCCTGTTTTTCCCCTCCTTGGGAACAAACTCCCACACTCTTTTCAATCCCACACCTCCCTCCAGGGCTTCGAAACAGTTGTTCACCATCCTCCCTGTCGTAGTTAAATTTAATTAAAATCATGAAATCCATTGATAATTATCAGACTTGCTTCCCTGTGCCAATATATCTTGTCTATACTCATAACAACACTGCCTCGACTGTGGTGAGACAAGGCAGATCAGACATTTCTTCAATACACATCTTATCTTAAGGCTTCTCAGCTCTTTTCACCCTCCCAACCCTACGCTCCCTGGTGTGCCGCTTCTTGGTGGAGAAATGTATTTCAAGAGCTTTTCACAAAGGAACAGGGAGAGATATATGCTGGCTGACTTCCTTGTCCTGTAATTGTTCATTGATTTTGAGTATCCTTGTATCTCTGCTTGTATTAAAATCAATAAATATGTCTCCGGTAATAAACTCTTCATATTAAACCACAGAAGGTAGAGGACATTCAATTATTCTTCTACATCCCCCATCTAAACCCTTGATCTTCTCTACCACCTTCAATCCACCCCAAATCCACCTCCTTCAAATTCCCTGTTTTCTTTCCTGAAAGCCCCTGCACGATCCATCTTGTTCATACCGTGTACCCCACTCCGGCCCCCTCTCTTCCACAAATGTCATGATATCCCTGTTCCCTACTGTTGTGCTTCTCTCTCTCTCTTTCTCTCTCTCTCTCTCTCTCTCTCTCTCTCTCTCTCTCTCTCTCTCTCTCTCTCTCTCCCTCTCCCTCTTGTCTCCCACTCCTTTTATTACATGACTTCCAAAAACCTCCAGTTTAGCGTTACTTTGGCAATATTGTATACCGTCTCGATCAATCAAACTTGCCACTCGCGCTCTCGATGGGTCGTAATGTCGTAATGGCGTCGATAAAATTTTCCACTCGATGGGGAAACATTGAAATCCAGACAAAATGGCAGCGATGCATCGTGTGAGCTAACTTCATCCAAATACAAAGGGAGGGCCAAACCATTCACATATCCTTTTTTCTCAAGACTCTATTGGGTAATGTTTTCCTTGCTGTCTATAGTTTATTGATGGAAGTCGACCATTACGACTTCCTTTGGCATTGAAGGGATTCTCGACTTGGCCGTTTTCTCAAAGATAGGTACTCCCGGTCGTTTTGTCAATTTGATTTTGTTTATTTTGCTGTTTCTGTGTTTACTGTGTGCTACTAATTCGGTTTTGTTTAAAAATTCGTGAAAAATTGTGAGTACTAGTCGGACTTTTCATATCGGGTGTTTTGAGGCCTACCAGGCTCCCCCGTTAGTCGTTGTGTGTCCACGATAGTCCTTTCTCTGTCCTATCTTCAGTCTTTTTATTTTCACCCCCTACTTCCTCCCTCAATTGCCTCCCAACTTTATACCCTATTTTTAATGTCCTAAATATAAAAAACAAAAATAAAATAAATAATTTCCTCCTCACTACATCCCCCTCAAGCACGTATTGTCCAGCCCCTCTTCTCATTCTCCATCATGCCGTTTTCACCTTTCCTTCCCCGCTCCCCAGCCCTCTCTCTTCCACAGATATCCTGATGTCCCTGTTCCCTACTGTTGTGCTTCTCCCTCTATCTCCCGCCCTTTGTCTGCCGCTCCTTTTATTATATGTTCCATGAGTTAGCTCCTATATGAGCCTCGACTAAGTATAAAAATGCTTCTTTAAAAAAAATATTTTGTTTGTTTATTCCATTCTGGATTTTTTCTCACAGTCAAACCCTGCAATTCCATTCAAAATTTGCTTGTGTTGCTTCAACAGATGGCACTCCAGAACAAGATGGAAACGGAAGTTTGACTGGTGGAATGCAACATCCTGCTGATGTCCATGGTATTTCTTCAGCAGATGCACAACTTCGTATCACAGACGGCCGTGGGAGAGGCAGACATTTTCGGCAATGGGGATATCAACCGAACCGTGATCTGTCCAGATCTTTTTCCCAGTCTGTTGAACATCTTGAACAAGGTAATTCCAATGGCTGGCAAAGATGCAATGTTATTCAAATATAGATTATTTACATTAATGGCGCTTGAGGCAACCATTAAAGTTTCATTGGATAAAAATTATCATCTACTTTAACGTTCACAATTGTTTCCACGCTCTTGTGGGGTGGACCATGGGAAGCTTGGCCGAATTTTTTCCTAAATCGGCTGGCCAACCCTTCCGTTTGGTTGAGGTTTGGGCTGGAATTTGGCAATGGTAATGGCGACACCTCACCTTATCTTCGTAAAGGACATTGTGGGATCTTTAACGTCCAACAGCTAATGCCAGAAGATGGGATGCCCTTTTAACGTCCATCCGAGGGACGGCACACACATTGATGAATCGCTCTGCCTCTGAAACACCGGGATGACAGCTTATAGCTGCATCAAGATTCCACCCTAGACTAGACAGCTCAGAGGTGAGTGTGCGTACTTCCCTGCCATCCTGCCAGGATAGGATGAAGATTATAAACCCTTATTATTTCATTCGTTCTTTTGCTGGTTGGCATACATCATAACTTTCTTAATCAACTATTGTTTTGACTCTTTGGAAAATCCTGTTTATCTCTCTGCTGATGACTTCACCCTCTGCAATGACATCCTTCATCATTCACATCGGCTGACAGTGGCCTATTATTCCCTCTCTGCAGATCTTCATAGAATCACGAGCTGGTCAAACACTTGAAATATGTGTTTCAATCTTGACAAATCTTACACTCTTTCTCCTCTCTCCCTCCTCCCTCTCCACCCCCTCCACACTTTCCACGCCCTCCTCTCCACCCCGTCCACAATCTCCACCACTGACCCTCCCTCCCTCACCTCCCGCTTCTCTTTCTCCTCCCTCTCTCTCTTTTCACTTTGAAAGGACCATCTGGCAAATCCTCCCATCTACTTTCTTAATCAACATCTTGAAGTTCATTCATTCAAACTTTTGGGCCTCACTCCCTACCATGATCTTTCCTGGGAGAGCCACATTTCCAAGCTGGCCTCCAAAGCCAGTCGCTGACTGGGCATCCTCCATCGTGTGAAGTCTTTTCTTGGCTCAACTGAGCTACTCACCACTTACAAAGCATTCATCCACAGCTCAATGGAGTACTGCTCTCCTTTCTGGGCTGGTGCTCCTGCCTCACACCTAGCTCGGCTTCATGCTGTAGAAACCAAGGCTTTTAGAATCATTGGTATCTCCTGCGATGAGGCTGATTCTGAGGGCCTTTCACTCTCTCACCGCAGCAATGTTGGTGATCTTTCCATCTTCTAAAGATTCCTCTCCGGCCTAGCACCACCTGCTTTGTCTATGCTCTGTCCCCCAAATATTCCTGCTGGACACAAGATCTGCCAGCAACTCTCTTCTGGTGAAACTGCCAAAATCAAGACTCTGTGCTCACCTTCACGCTTTCATCCCTGTTTTTCCCCTCCTTGGGAACAAACTCCCACACTCTTTTCAATCCCACACCTCCCTCCAGGGCTTCGAAACAGTTGTTCACCATCCTCCCTGTCGTGGTTAAATTTAATTAAAATCATGAAATCCATTGATAATTATCAGACTTGCTTCCCTGTGCCAATATATCTTGTCTATACTCATAACAACACTGCCTCGACTGTGGTGAGACAAGGCAGATCAGACATTTCTTCAATACACATCTTATCTTAAGGCTTCTCAGCTCTTTTCACCCTCCCAACCCTACGCTCCCTGGTGTGCCGCTTCTTGGTGGAGAAATGTATTTCAAGAGCTTTTCACAAAGGAACATGGAGAGATATATGCTGGCTGACTTCCTTGTCCTGTAATTGTTCATTGATTTTGAGTATCCTTGTATCTCTGCTTGTATTAAAATCAATAAATATGTCTCCGGTAATAAACTCTTCATATTAAACCACAGAAGGTAGAGGACATTCAATTATTCTTCTACATCCCCCATCTAAACCCTTGATCTTCTCTACCACCTTCAATCCACCCCAAATCCACCTCCTTCAAATTCCCTGTTTTCTTTCCTGAAAGCCCCTGCACGATCCATCTTGTTCATACCGTGTACCCCACTCCGGCCCCCTCTCTTCCACAAATGTCATGATATCCCTGTTCCCTACTGTTGTGCTTCTCTCTCTCTCTTTCTCTCTCTCTCTCTCTCTCTCTCTCTCTCTCTCTCTCTCTCTCTCCCTCTCCCTCTTGTCTCCCACTCCTTTTATTACATGTTCCATGTGTTAGCTCTGAGACGAGCCTCGACTAAGTATAAAAAATGCATATTATTAGTTGTTTTTTAATATTTTGTTTGTTTATTCCATTCTGGATTTTTCCTCACAGTCAAACCCTGCAATTCCATTCAAAATTTGCTTGTGTTGCTTCAACAGATGGCACTCCAGAACAAGATGGAAACAGAAGTTTGACTGGTGGAATGCAACATCCTGCTGGTGTCCATGGTATTTCTTCAGCAGATGCACAACTTCGTATCACAGACGGCCGTGGGAGAGGCAGACATTTTCGGCAATGGGGATATCAACCGAACCGTGATCTGTCCAGATCTATTTCCCAGTCTGTTGAACATCTTGAACAAGGTAATTCCAATGGCTGGCAAAGATGCAATGTTATTCAAATATAGATTATTTACATTAATGGTGCTTGAGGCAACCATTAAAGTTTCATTGGATAAAAATTATCATCTACTTTAACGTTCACAATTGTTTCCACGCTCTTGTGGGGTGGACCATGGGAAGCTTGGCCGAATTTTTTCCTAAATCGGCTGGCCAACCCTTCCGTTTGGTTGAGGTTTGGGCTGGAATTTGGCAATGGTGATGGCGACACCTCACCTTATCTTCTTAAAGGACATTGTGGGATCTTTAACGTCCAACAGCTAATGCCAGAAGATGGGATGCCCTTTTAACGTCCATCCGAGGGACGGCACACACATTGATGAATCGCTCTGCCTCTGAAACACCGGGATGACAGCTTATAGCTGCATCAAGATTCAACCCTAGACTAGACAGCTCAGAGGTGAGTTGAGTGTGTGTACCTCTTGGTCATCCTGCCAGGATAGGATGAAGATTATAAATCCTTATTATACTCGATCACGATCTTTTTTGGCACACATCATAACTTTCTTAATCAACTATTGTTTTGACTCTTTGGAAAATCCTCTTT
>NC_136267.1:49993027-49998027 GCF_964187855.1 Myxine glutinosa
TCCCCCTCCAGTAGCTGAGCGGACTGGTGACCAAACAAATTGCTCTGTCTTACAAACAGAAATCGTAACCCCGGCTACGCAGAGATCTGCAGCCATTTGCCAAAGCACACATAAAGAAAGTAAGCACCAGTCTGCTCGTGAGTGTGTACCAGAGTACCCAACGAAATCTCAGGAGATGCATACAGAGGAGCTTGTGAGAGCTGCAAGTAAAGCCCAAGATCCAGGTGGGACATTATCAGACCTGTCAGAGTCTGAGGACGAGGTGGAAGTGACTGAGCTGTCACAGTCATCAGCATCTCAGTCACAGATACCCCCCCAACACATCGTGTCGTTTCTAGCCGAAACGTACAGACAGCGTAACATAGTCATTAAAGACTATTTTGCCGATTTGGTTGCATTCATCCACACTGCAAAATCCATAATTAAAACGCCTGAACAATTTGACCTGAATAAGTCACAATACCACAGGTTAAGAAAATTCATCACACGTGCAGGTGTAGAGTGTTCCCAGCCACAGGCTGATTTCATCAATACAGGATGAAAACTATAAAACTTGCAACTTTAAATATTAACGGTGGTGGTGCTAGCCACCTCCGCCAGGTTCAAGTAAAAAACATATTTCAACGGAAAAAGGTGGATGTGATCTTACTTCAAGAAACTCACATCACACCAAATGTGGAACATAACTGGCATCAACTTTTTAAGAGCCAATGCTATTTCAGCAATTTATCAGCTTCATCTGCTGGAATCGGCTTCTTGCTGAAGCCAGGCCTCGTGTGTGAGTCATGCCATTTTCAGGAGGTAATAAATGGTCGGCTTAGCTCTCTCAAACTAGTAAGCCATAACTTCCATTACACCATTTTTAATGTGTATGCGCCAAGTGATAGCGTAGAGCGTAAGTCCTTCTTCACCTCAATGATAAATCACTTAAGATCGGTTGATTTTGATCATTGTGTGTGTGTCGGAGGTGATTTCAATTGCACCTTCGACCCATCGGTTGACAGAAACTCTGTCGAACCCCATCCTGAGTCCCATGTACACTTATCCAATTTTTTTTAGCACAATGGGCTTCGTTGATGTTTGGCGGTTGCACCACCCAAACACATCCCAGTACACCTGGTGTCGATGCGCCAATAGTCGAGTATCCTTGGCAAGGCTTGACAGATGGTACATCAACGTACCCTTTAAAAATACTGCGGTTTCTTCAAATCTTTTTCCTTCTGTGTTTTCAGACCATCATATGGTAACCCTAAACCTTTCCTTTCCTCAACCCGCAAATAGGAGCGCTTATTGGAAGTTTAATGTTAGACTTCTAGAAGATGGTATGTTTAAAGAAGCCTTTCGTGTTTTCTGGGCAAGTCTAGTAGCAAAGAAATCTTCCTTTTCTTCATCCAGCATATGGTGGGATAACATGAAATCTCAAATTCGGGTTTTTTGTCAATGTTTCCAATCACACAGCACAAACGACAAGCACTTTACAATGGCCCGGTTGGAATTGGATATTCTACAATTGGAGAGTAAATTGGCTCATGAAAACAATGACGCCAATTACCGGTTATTGCTTGTAAAGAAAGCTCTTTTAAGGGAGTTAGTTCAAGAGAAAGCAGCCGGTACATTAATTAGACTTAGAATACAGAATGTAAAATTATCAGACACCCCAAACAAGTCTTTCTTTCATTTAGAATCCTTAAGCAAGCCATCACGGCTAATCTCTTCTGTTTTGGACTCAAGAGGCAACGTTGTTGTCAACGAGGGTGATGTTAGACTAAACATTATTGAATTCTATACAAAACTTTTTGAGGAGCAGACTGTTTGTAATGATACAATGATGGATTTAACCTCTCACCTCCCCTCCCTAACTGAGGCTCAACGGTTGGAGCTTAACCTACCAATCACCCTCCTTGAGCTAACCTGTGCTCTTGCTGCCATGGATTCAGGGAAAGCTCCGGGTATTGACGGTCTACCTCCCGAATTCTTTCTGACATTTTGGGACCTTTTAGGCCCTGAGTTGCTGAATGTTTTGGACACTTCTATACAGACTGGTATAATGCCGCTGAGTCTAAGAAGAGCCGTAGTGTGCTTGCTCCCGAAAACTGAAGATCCCCGACTTTTGGTGAACTGGCGACCGATCTCCCTGCTGTGCACGGACTACAAGCTTTTTTCAAAAGTACTAGCTAATCGACTAAAAAAGGTTATTGGCGATCTAGTACTGCCAGAACAGAGTTACTGTGTTCCTGGAAGATCCATCCATGATAATATTTCTTTAATCAGAGATCTCATTGATGGTAACCGTGTTAAAGAAGACTTTGGAATGATGTCGCTTGATCTTGAAAAGGCATTTGACAGCATCGACCATAAGTTTATGCATCATGTGTTACAGGCATGCGGCCTCGGAGCAAACTTTCGTTCCTACATTTCCTTGCTATACACAGATGTATTTAGTTTAATTAAGATTAATAATGTGCTGGCTCCCCCCATCAAGGTTCGGAGAGGGGTTCGGCAAGGGTGCCCAGTCTCTGGTTTATTGTTTGCTCTTTCTTTAGAGCCTCTTCTCAATCTACTGAGAAAGAAGATTTCTGGAATAGCACTTTCTCCCATGAGTGCACCGCTAACCCTATGTGCTTATGCGGATGACGTCTGCATCTTTGTAAAAGATAAGGATGATATTGATATCCTTGTGAGTGCCTATCAAAGTTTCACGCTGCCTCCTCTTTAAAAATCAATTGGAACAAGAGCAAGACGTTATGGATACCCTCCCCCTATCGCAACCTTCTTCAGCCTGTACCACAGCCGCCCCCATCCCTCCCCGCAGGGTTGCTGTGGGGAAGTGAGGGAATTAAGTACTTGGGCATATTCCTTGGTTCCCCACAGTATGCTCAGAGAAATTGGGACGGGGTAATTGAGCAAGTGGGAGAAAGATTGAACCGATGGAAAAGGGTTTTACCTCATTTGTCCTTCAAGGGCCGTGTGCTAGTGATCAACAACTTAGTTGCCACAATGTTGTGGCATAGGTTCATCTGCCTGCAACCGCCGGAGGCCCTACTCAAAGCAGTCCAGGGCAAACTGGTGGACTTCTTCTGGGGAGGCTACCACTGGCTACGACCCGATGTGATATGTCGCCCCTCGGCTGAGGGTGGCCACAACCTCGTCGACATCAAAGCCCGCCTAATGGCCTTCCGGCTGCGGTCCATTCAACGTCTCCTCTACATGGAACATCTGCCAGGCCGGCTCCCTGCACGCCTTGTACTGCAGCGAGCGGGTAGGCTCGGGTACGGGTTTGAACTTTTTCAAATGAACCTCCAACATGTCGACATATCGGTTCTCCCTGCTTTTTACCAAAGCCTCTTAAATGCCTGGCAGAGTCTTTCTGTGAGTCGTCAGGCGGACACATATGTAACGAAAATGCTGGCACACGAGCCTTTGTTCTATAACCCTCTCTTTCCCGACATTCCAAAGAGTCGAGATTTTTGCCAACACTTTATAGCAGCTGGTATCGTGAAGGTGCGGCATCTCCGACATGACTCAGGGTATGGTTGGAAATCCGTAAGTGAAATCGCCGACCTAACAGGGATTTGGTCCCATAGGATGATTGCAAAAATTTTGAGGAAAATGATTCAGGTGGGACGGCAACTTGGCCTAACTTGGACTCGAGGTACAGAAGAAGATCTAAATGAGCCGACAGTGCCTAAATTGATTGTTGAACCCATTCAAAACGATTTGCCCCCTGTTAGCGATGGGTCAAAGCTTTTCCAGACAATGGACAGCAAGGGCATCTACAAGATGTGCCTCAAGCTGTTAAATGGGAACCCTTCGTTAAATGGAGTTACCCGATGGAAAGGATTGTTACCCGGAGGACCCCCCTCCGAACCTATCTGGGAAGCCATGTATAGTGAGCCCACATCCAAAAGAACAGGTGATCTCCAGTGGCGTTTGGCCCACTGGATTGTTCCCTCCAACACGTTTATTAGACATTTTTCTCCTGTATCTGTTTGTTGTCCCTTCTGTACAGTCAATGAGGACTTGTTTTATGCATTCATAGACTGTATCCGATTATTTCCTTTGTTTCATTGGTTGAATTACATTGCACACGAAATGCATGTTACTTTTTCTTTGAGGAATTTCGTCTTTGGTTTTGCTCCTAAACAGAATCCTGCGTCTAAACTGTTTAGTTTCCTAATAGCAACTGCGAAACTTGCTGTTTATTTGACGAGAAAAGACAAACTATCTGGCAAACCGATAGAGCACTGCAATATTATGTTGTGTTTGAATGCATTAGTCTCAGCAAGATTGAAACTGGAATTTACCCTTTCCAACGAGGCCGGAAATTTTCAAAACTTTTTTTTTTTTTTTTTTTTTTTTTTTTTTGTATACAAGATCGAGGCTCGTGAAAGAGCGAACATTAATCACACAGAAAGACAAACAGACACATAAAACAAATAACATCGGGAGCGGTAGACAAGATGGGGAGAGAGGGGGAAGGACACAAACACAACATTTGAGAGCAGGGACCGAGAAACATGGAGACATCGAGAGATCTGTGGGAGGGAGAGGGCTTTGGGGGGGAGGCATGTGAAGGTGGGGAGGCATGTGAAGGGGGGGAGGCATGTGAAGGGGGGGGGGGGTGGGAGAGGTATAAACATATGGACACTGCCAGGATTTCCAGGAAATAAGTTGGAATTTCAAACAAGGTGGATCTGGGGTGAATTAGTGGGGGTAGAAAAGATCAAGGTTATGTATGGGGGAAGATAAGAGATGGTGGTGAACAGCTGTTTTAAAGACCTGGAGGGAGGAGAGGGATTGAAGGGAGTGTGGGAGTTTGTTCCACAGGCGGGAGAAAAGAGGAATGAAAGAGTGAAGGTGAGCAGAGAGCCGAGATTTCGGCAGTTTAACCATCAGAGGGTTGCTGGCAGATCTTGTGCGACCTGTAGGAATATTTGGGGGACAGAGCACAGAGAGAGCTGGGGGAGCAAGGCCGGAGAGGAGTCGGTAGAAGACAGAAA